>NW_027108542.1:216955-232039 GCF_000696795.3 Halyomorpha halys
TCTCTCTCTCTCTCTCTCTCTCTCTCTCTCTCTCTCTCTCTCTCTCTCTCATTTAGTCTTGAAGCCCTGAATATGTGGACGAAACAGTGGTCTTCCTCCAATCAATAAATCTATATTATGTATAAACATAGTAATTGACCTAGAATGTAAACCACTTATCTCAAAAAAATAAAAGTGAATTATTTATTGAATCTAAAGGTTGGAGAAATTCTTTGATTAATTAAAACACAAAGAGCAAATACTCATCAGTTGGCAGTTCTAAAAAATTCAACCTGAAAACAAACGCAGCAGATTGTATTTTTAAGAAGAATATTAATAAAATGAATTATATTTGACGATTTTTAAATAATCGTGGAATTAGAATGTAACATAGATCCTAATTTATTTAAATTACTTATTTAATTAATTATTAATTATTTGAAAGTTATGTAAGTAATATATTGGTGGTGAGAAAGAAAAAAACACCGTAGAAAAAGAAATTTACGATTGAATTAAAATTTAAATGTTTTTTCGTTAATTTCAATTATAAAAAACCTTTAGAGCATAATAAAGCACTTAAGTCGGGATTATGATAATTTTTACTTCATAATGAAATGTTTGTAAGGAATGCGGATGGAAGGGCGGTGATAGGGTTATTGGAAGGGCTTGGATTAGGGGCCTATATCTGTCGTTCAAAGCTCAATCAGAATCCAATCATAACTTTGATTCCCAATCAATGTCCGCACTTACATTTCTCATCTGCCGTTGGCCCATGCAAATGAATATTATTTATGGTTTAGACCATATCGGAAGAAGTTTCTTTCTTGTTTCTATTCAAAATTTTTTTTTTCATCAGTCGATCAAAATTCTCGCAAAGCTTTTGCAGGGATATAGTGATTTCAAGTTGAATAATTTTTGTTTGGGTAATATTTTTGTAATACATACTTGTCTTTTCAATATTTTTTATTAATATTATTTCATTACTACTAGATCGGCCTAGTCGACCTTACAGGTTTGTTTTAACATTTTGTTAGTTTTTGTTTTAAAAAGTTGATAATGATGGGTATAGTCTCGTGCAACAGGTATTCTTAATTATGAAAATAATTTAATCATCCAGCAATTATAAATAGTTGAAATAGATTTTTTAAAAATTACTTTGGTAAAGTATATATAATACATTCAATCATATATGTATGAAGTATAAATTCTATGTTAAAGAAGGGTACGACAAATACTAATAGTTATGTAATAAAAAAAAATATATAGAGTAACACAACTTTGACTTATTCTAAAAAATTAATTTGAGAAAAAGAAAGAAAAAATAATTAAAGAAATAATAATGAAATCATTTATTGATTTCACTTGTAGTTGGCTGTTTCTTATTCTTTTTGATAGCGATTTCCAGAACATTGTTTTTAACTATTTTTACTTTTTTTCTTGTATTTTTTTTAGAGGATGGTTGTATCTGGTTTTAATCCAAATTTTATATTTAATAGATACAGTATTGCTGATATTCCGTAGATTGGGGTGAACAATATGGTTTCATTATTCAAATCATGGTTTGTTTCTTATTTAAATTTTTTTTTTTATCACATATTCATGTGGCCGTTTTTATCACAACATTACATATGCTGACTACATAAACTTTAATAATAAATGTGAGCTAATTGTCTGAAAATATTTCTTATATATGGATGTATTTATTACACAATTTAAACAGGAAGTTTAGAAGAAAAAAATATGAAAACGTTATTTTGGGAGAATGGCATAAGTGTGGCAACAGCTATTTTGGGTAATATGAAATTCCGGTTATTTATGATCCATAAATAAATAAAAATAATGATGATTATGAAAAAATGTGTTCACTAATTATTTTTAATAAACACTCATTTATCACTTTAATTAAAATACAATTTTTTTTCATTAATTGCTAACTAAACTAGGAATTTCAGTTTACATAATATTAATAATAATATTAATATAACCAAGTTTTGTGTAAGAGGATGAAGTACGAATCCTACGTTTCTTTTTTTTTAATTAATAGAAATCGTTTAGTTAACATGATATATTACTTGAGTATAAATTATCAATAAACTTATTAGTGAACTGAGTGATATTAGACTATGCATATGTCATAATATTGGGTGGTAAGAAAATAAAGGTGTATTTTGTCAACATAGGCTCGTTTCTGACTAACAAATGTTTACCAATTACTCATATTCTCAGTCGAAGATTATGTAAGATTGCTTTAAAACGTTTGACTCGTGCAATCAAAAATTGCAGTTCTTACAAAATACTCGTTATATTAGGACACTCCGGAGAAAAAATGGCAGCTGTTGAATTAAAATTAAAATTATTCACACTAAAGGTGAAGGTGTTCTTGACCATCATATACGGTTTTAGATTGAAAAATTAAGCAGTGGAGATATGTCTCTACAACGGAAGAAGAGCTTCATACACCGATCATTAGTTGATATTAATAAGGTTCAACAACTAAATCAAATCTAGTTAAAAATGTTCGCGTACTGGGGAGTGAGAAGTAGCAAAGTTGTCAGTTACCATTTTTATGCCATGAAAAAAAGTTTAAAAAGAGTAGTAGACTGATTTAACTTGAACTTTGGCAGTAACAATCTCCTATGAGCATAAACATTTGTAAACTTCTGAAATTTATACCACACCCGTCATACCTCGCTACATAAGATTATTCATTGTTTCTTTCCATGGCCAACTTTCTTTAAAGGGAAAAACAATTATGTAATGTTTTCAGAGTACCAAAGAAGTTAGTATATCTCGTACGGATGTGCGTGATCGAAAGGTTTAATAAGGTTCGAATCGGTAATTATCATTCTGAGAAATTTGGTCGGGTTTAAAACAAGGCGATTCTTTATTACCTATCATATTTAATTTAATGCTTGAAAACGTCATTAAAAGTACGATGAATGCCGAAGAAAGGTTTAACTTTCGGAGGTAAAATACCGGTGCTTTGTTACGCTGATGATTTGGTAATATTGGGTGAGAACAAGGAAAATATAGAACAAAATACAGCTGAGTTGATAAACTCAAGTAATAAACGAGGCATTGAAATAAATACGTATAAAACAAAATATATATGTTTATCATTAAAAACGAGGGCAATTTTGGTGATGTAGATATAGGAAGTAATACATTTGAATAGGTTGATAGGTTTAAGTATTTAGGTGCTATGGTAACTAGAAAAAACGAAATTGATGACGAAATAAAAGCAAGGTTGATGACGGGGAATTCTTGTTATTTTTCAATTTTGAAGCTGCTTAACTTGCGCCTTCTTTCCAAAAACCTAAAAATTAGAATTTACAAAACTATTAAACTTCCCACTGTTTTTATTAATGCAAGGTATGGCCTCTTACACTAAGGGATAAACAGCCCCTTAAGAAAAAAGTACTGTTCGGACCAGAAAAGGAAGAATTAATGGGAGAATTTAGAAGGCTACAAAACGCTGAGTTAAGGAAACTGTTCCCGATAAATATAATTTAGGTATTGCGGCGTTTAAGATGGATGTGTAAGGTTGTAGGGCTTAGTAACGAGCGGATCCCTAAAATGTTAATAAACATTGAACCGCCGGGTAAACGGCCGAGGGGTTGACCGAAACGTAGATTGGAGGTTCGTCACAGGAAGGATGTATGTAGAGTAAAATTGGTGGTATCAGCATCGAACCTTCGGATTCATTAGGCCTTTATTAATAATAATGTTTTCAGAGACTCAAATTTTGTACTAGTTCTTTCCTTGTAACCTTCGCTAGTGGCACCATTGTTATATGATAAAACTGGCAGGTGGATGCAGGAATGTTATATGTTAATATAGTGTTATACTAACGAAGTTACTATTTGTTGTAGATCATTGTTATATTTTATATAGACCATTACTGTAATATGTCATTTAAAATAATTAACTTCGGTATTTAATTAATTAATTTTGTGGTTAAAGGATTCGAGAAAAAAAAATCTGATCTTTTCTTGTTACTTGTTCAGCTATGATGCGAATGATACTTAGGGTTTTGTAAATAAAAATTTACCTTAAAACTTTATTACGTTCAACAGAGGAATTTTAATAATATACTTGTCGAGATTTAATTTATTCGACCTGCGGGGAGAAATGAACATACTCCGAGCTACAATTTTTAATTTAGTTTTTCCTAAAATGAGAAAAAAAGAAGAGGGAGATGGGAGCGGGAGGCACATGATGTCATGTAGAGGCTTTAAGAGACTACATTTATTTTCATCAAGTTTGACAGGAGAAAAGATTTCCAGTTTCCTTCTCAGTTGGCTAATGAAAATGTAATACTGAGCTTATAGCCAGCTGCCCATTGTGCCTTCTCTCTCTATGGAATTCTTGATGACTACAGACCTTCATTCTATATCTTACATCTATTTCTAATGATTAGCAATTTCACCTGCTTCTTATATCATGTCCCCCAAGGTCCAGTAGTTTTCTCCCCACGACAGATAGAGAGTAGTGAGTTTATTTCTGTCCCTCTTTCGAGATATGTGTTTTAATGTTCTCGGTACCTTGTGCTGCTTATAGAATATGTAAAATAAAAATCATCTTTCAAGACTAGGTTAAACAAGATCCGTTTAATTTCTGATCTCTTAAACATCATATGTTAGCTTGGTGCGGAATTCTTGTCGAATGCCTTCTATCTTCATACTATATTTATTTTTGTAGATTAGTGATTTTACCTGCTTCTTCAATTATATCATAGTGCTAGGTGAGTTGCCAACGTACGCAATATGTCTCAGATTTTATTTTTTAAATCAACCAACTAAAAGTTATTGTATTTAATGTAATGTATGACTGCCCATAAGTAGCTATGTAACGATTTTTTGCATGAACGGGTCGGCTTATTTTTATGTCTGGTGACAAATATAAAATATGTCTGATGAAAATCGCACCGTTATGTTTAAAATACGGTATAAGCCTAAGGACTTAGCTAAGATCAACGAGAATTTTAAAATTGCTAAAACTCCTTCAATTTTAGACAATTTTTTGTCTCCAATGTCAAGGAATAAATATAAACGCACAACAAAAATCACAGTTACTTTCTAATAGTTTGGTACGAGATACTGTTACCACTCAATAACTGTTTCCCTCTTGCATATGCTGGAATAGGAGTTGATAGACAGATCGCAATAAATAACGAAACTTATTTAGGAAGGGTTATTTCACTGGTTATAAAAACATCACTATTGGATACAAAACAAACATTTCGCTCTTAATCAGCCTTTAAAATCAGAAATAATAAGTGTCAGTTTTTTTTTTTTTTTTTTGTATTGTATATTATATTTTCTTATTGTTTCAGTTTCCTTCTTCTTGCTTTGTATTTTACAAAACACCATAAGGGATCCACAAAGGAACAGATAATTAAAGTAGACTTAATTAAAGTTATAATTAATATTTTACCATGTGAAAATATGAAGCTATATAATATCGATTATGTGCTAACAGCTTATCAAGCTTGTATAGGTCCTTAGACACAACAAACACCCACATTATGTTTAACAAACAGGGTATAAAATAAGGAAAGTTTGGGCGATAATTTAACACATTACGACCAACAAGTCCTAATTAACCATTATCTAATATTTAACCTTTTATGTAAAATTAAACTATAATATTTGTTTTATTTTATACATTAAATCCTTTTATTTATTTGAAAAATTATTTATCCCAATAACTAATACCGTTGGATGAAAATAAAAATATTTTGTGATAACAAAGGCTCACCATATATGTCAAGTGCCATCATTTGAAGCATAATATGAATCCACAGATAGTAAAATTGATGAAAATGGCTTTTAATTAATTTCATCGTCTTAATGTGCAATCAAATGGTTTTTAATATTGACTTTGTCTTTTCTTCATTAAAAGAATCTTACATAGTTTAAATGAATAATTTTGAAAATGTTTTCCACTAGATTACATTTTATTTTTTCATTAGAAATTACTACCCATCTCACAATCTCAGCAGTAACGAAATAATGGATACAAATGAACTATTAAATAATTAGATGATTAACTAAAGAAAAACAAATGTAGATTTTTTTCAGGATAAAACTAATTTCCGCAAATAAGATTCCTAATAGAAGTTATTATAGGGTGACGGTAACAGCGTGGTAACGCGCCAAGGTTGCGAGTTCGAGTCCCCGGCCCTATCCGGGATTTTTCAAGCGTATAATTATGTATAATTACTGTAATTATTATACTCACTCACAACCTCCCCCTGGGTATTTGTGATGCCCGTTAGCCAAAGGGTGGCTCACAAAAATAGGCGTGGGAGTGACGAACCACCCTATGAAAACCACGTCATGAAATGCGAAATGTATTTCCTAAAGTACATTGCGCGAGGCCTTGGACCTCTACGGTTTGTCGCGCCAATAATTATAATAATAATAAGAGAAGTTATTATAACCCACTATTATATTATATTATAACTTATTATGGTTTGTTCCAATGATGATTCCTGAACATAGTAGCACTTAGTTCAGAATTTATGCCCAAGGCATGCCCGAACGAGACCAGTCTTGGAACAGACATGTGTGGCTGACCATCAGACTCAGAGACTGTTTTGATCGTTAGAATCAATTCTGAACTTGGTGTTTGTGGTCGTCTAAGCAAATGTATGCCAGTTTGAGTATTGATAATGGAATCGTCGGAAAACGAAATTTTTATTGCAGAATACACATACGGAGAGCCAGCGATTTTAGAATCATTAATAGCTAATATTTAAAATTGTAGAATCAAGTAACAAAATCTAACGAATAAAAGGATTGTTCCAAAAAAAATGGCGGCCGTATAAGCAATAAGGTTTTTCATTTTCCAGTTTGAAAAATGTCTTTTGTTTCCATACTTGTCAATTATTTATTTATTTATTTTTTACTAACACATAACTTATAAAAAAAGCCTTACAATTGACAGTATGATTTAATAAAATCATTTAATGTTAATTTATAAAATTCATTATATAACAATTAAGTATTGAGTAGATGGTTAAAAGTAGAATGTAAATTTCAGTAAACTCTAATATGTGGGTCATATTAAAAAAAAAATATTAAAAAGATATGTAAAATTTTTCAAGAAAAAATAATAATATAGTGCTTATTTAAAAACTGTAGAAATTCGAGTGATATTCTCTTAACTGAGAATTTCAGTTAATTTGGACAATTACACAGGAGAAGAGTTTGCATGCTGAATAATTCAGAAATATTGATTTTGAAGCAAGCCATGATTGTTTCCAACTCCAAGTAAGATGGTAAGTAAAATTTGTATGGTACACACACCGCACCACCTTACTACCATAATAAAAAAAGAATGTGATGCAAAAATTATGAAAAAAATTAAATATACACGAAAAATTTGAAGGGGGGAGCCTGTCTCTGAATAAATGGTTTTCCTCGTCATTTTCCCTTGCATGTAGTATCAAGATAAACTCTGTTTCATATTGATAATATATTTTTTTTAAATACTATAAAAAGTAATCCTACCCCGTTATGAAAGGTCAAATTTAATTTTTATTTTTTAACTGGAACTAAAATATTGTTTGATTAACGTTTAACTCCTTTTTATTTTTTAGTCCCTTTTCGAAGTAGTTAAGCATTATAAAAAAAAAACTTTAACTTTAATGATAAGCACGTTTCAGAAAGGCGATGAAAGTACTATTAGGCATTTATTACTTTGGATATTAAAAGGCATTTTATTTTATAATGACATGATACAAGTCCATATAAAGTGGCCCGAACCGAGAATTTAGAACGCAGAAGATTTTTATAGAACTCATCACTAAACAATGAGGCTGTGAAGTACAGTTAAAAAGAAAAAGTTTAATTTGAATGGTAAAAGTTTATAATGAGCAGAATAATTAAATGAATGAAAAGTTTTAATATATCCAAACTTTTACAAAACATAACATTCACTAATTAAATATTGGGTAAATGAGAAAAAATAAAAAAAATAAACAAGATTTATAAATAATCTCTTAATTTTCCTAACCAGTGTCAGACGATGGTAATTTATGTAGGCCTAAATTTTATGAACAGTCCATAATATTTAATGATACAGTCTACACAATCAGTGTAGTTTTCTCTAAAAAAAAAAGTCACAAATTATTTGTTTTCTTTTTTTATTAGTATTATTTTAAGGCTTCAACAATTTCGGGGTCGTTATTGCCTTAATTTCCGAAATTTTTATTAGTTCTTATTGTCTTAATTTCCGCATTGAAATTTGTAACTATTGAAAAATAGGAATTTGTGTTGAAATTTTAAGGTAAAGTTTTGAGTAATTCAGAAATTCTTAAAGTTCATTTACAGTCTGTTTGTTATTCTGCAAAATTGAATGGAAATCTACTGGTAATAATAAGTAGTAATAATAATAATAATAAGTAAGTAAGGATTTGTTTTACGGTAAGTCGAATTCCGCAAGTCTGGCATACAGGTGGAGAATCGCGGGCCATAAAGTAACCAAGTGTCAGGCGCGTATGACCTATTCGAAGGCGGGTCAAAATCACCTCCTCTCTGCACACATTTCTAGTGAATGATATCCGAAAGGAAACATCACTTCTAATTTATCGTAATTTGTTTTCAGTAACATTTCCCTGATTTGTTGCCAATTCAATTTAATTCTCTACTTAATGTGGGCAATGATCATCGACAGGCACTCCGCGATATGGAATTCCTTCAGCTTGATCAGCCAGTTCGTTACCGACTATTTCACAGTGCCAAGGGAACCAAAAAAAGAACACAAAAATACCGTATCAGTTGTTGGACTTGAGAAAATACTTTTTAAACTGAGTAGGACTGACAATGATTTTTTTTTTAGAATGAAAAACATTATTATTATTTATTTATTTTATTATTTTTTAATGTTTATATTTATTTATTATTACCACTTTTTTATTTATTTATTTTTTTTAATTCAATGAATGATTCTATAACCAAAAGTGTTGATACCCAATCTTACGATACCCTCTTATCTCAATTTTAGGATATATTCATTTAGAAGATTTATTAGATAGTTATGCCAAAAGTCACTTTTTATAATAAAATTGGTTGATAGCATAACTGCTATACATTACCCATTAACAACGGATGGTGTCGCTGTCTTCTCTGGTTTGGATACAGACACTTTCCACTTTATTAAACATTATCAATAATTTATTTCGTCGAGGCTCAATACAAAGCACACTGTGCACTGTAACAAATCCATAACTGAAAACGAGCTGGTAAAAAAAGCTATACTGCTCTCCACTCCATTAACTGCTCTCTGAAAATAGGTCACGGGGTCATTTTTTTTTAATCGTTTTTCTTTCTTTTTTTTCTGGGCGCCACGGAGGATTATCAGGGATTTCGAAAGAATCATGGCCGAAGGCCATTCCGTTTGTGGGGGGCTACGGAGGGGTTGGGCTAGCCCGGAACGATTGTTATCTTTTTTTGCTCATGTTTGTGTGATAAGGAATATCTGTACATTTTTGATTATTTATTTTGTGACTAGTTGTTTTTCTTTTGAATTATTAATTATTTCAAAACTTAAAGATTTTTCGGATTGAAATATAGGATTCTTTTTCGTCCGTCCAACTTAATTTAGGTACTATTCTCTTGCAATCCAAAATAAAAGTTTTGGAGGATTATGGATTTTTAAATTTGGGCTATAACCCTAAAAAATAAATAAATATAAGTTTTTGGAAAATTATATTTAGGGAAATATTGAACGTAAAGAGATCTATTAGCACACATAATCTGTTTAAAATATGACTATGACTATGAATATGTACTAATATATTTTTTTTTTTTTTTTAGTAGATTATGTTTCAATATATTGAGCTCCGTCTGAATAGCAATTAGTAGAACATTTTTCTCGAATAAAATAAACAACTTACGGGTATCCTATATAAGTCTATTTATATATTACAAGGATATTTGCTGTACTTGTTGAATATTTTATGTAAAAACTGAATTTTTTTTCTTATTTAGAAAAAAAACAATAAGTAGGCAATTGAAAAATACGTAATTTGGATGTTATTGTTCCTGAGATATAAATCATAGGCGGACTTTTAATTGGTAAACTTCATTATATATATATATATATTACTTAAGAAAAATATATAATATATAATATATAATACTAATAATATATAATACTTAAGTAAATTTATCGTAAATATGTATCTAGATACAAACGTAAAATCACTAGACTACACTGGTATTCGACAGCATAGTCGAGTAGAAAAAGGTTTTCTTTAAAATCTAGAATGATTGAAGTTTTGAGATATATCATGATAGATTTTTTTTTATTCATATGGAAACAGTAATTTTACCTTTTATGATATTATTAAATTATTTGAAGTTTACTCTTTTTAACATTTTAGACCATAAAAACCAAATAACTCAAAACTAGAAACATTTGACTTAATGTATTTCATTTATAAGCCGACGTATATATATCTTCATACACATACTTTTTAAAAACTTAAGATAATTCTTTAAATTTTAATTATTTACATATTTAAATTTTGGATTTATTGGATATACGAAAAAAGTGCATTATTATGTCTATGCACCTCCTGAGTGTATTAAACATTTAAAACACTTGAGAATTCATTGACAAACATTAGGTTATATTTACTTCTTGCTAAATTAATTTTATATTAAATTAACTTCAATCAACATCTAGCTGAATTTTAACTAGCTAAACAACTGACCACGATCCCACACATAGCAACAGCAATTTTATCGAGAGTATATTTAATGCACTTAACAATAGGCTACATGACTATTGAATTATAAAATTAAACCAAACGTTTAAGGGTGTCCGCTGGATATGGTAATTCCTAAAACCAAAACGAGGACATTACTTGCTGGCATAACAATATTAATAAACAATATGTCAGCTTTCATGACACATGCGGTTAGGTCAGCCCCCGCTGTGTGTTTAGTTTGTATAATTTGAAACGATACCGCGTTTTGAAATGTTTGTTGTTCGTAACTTATTATTATCGGAGTCAATTATACGAGGTCGTTGTGGATTGATTCGTTACTGATAATAAAATGTGCATTTTAATCCTTATTCAACTCTGGCGTAATCAATCTATAGACTGATATCGGACTTTAGTTTAACTGTTAATTTATTTAAATATATAAATCAACTGTTTCTGTCATTTGTTTTTTAAGTTTCGACAAAAATAATGTAGAAAAAATATCATTCCTGGTTATCCCATGCACTTCTAGACAAATGCACGTATAACAAGCAATAGTAGTAGGTACTTGAGATTTTAATTATAAAAAATGAGCCTATGAATAAAAGAAATGAAATGAATAACTAAAGAGTTTGAATTATCGTAATTTTAATAGTTCACTTGTGCGGAGTTTTTTTTATTTTTTTTTTTTAGAAACATCATGGCGATTTAGGAAGTCTTTGATAGGTTATTTCAACCATTAACAAAATATTCTCCATCTGGGCAATGTTACATGGTAAAAGCTAATTATTAAAAATAAATATTCGCACATAAAGAAAATTTTACAAACTACTAGCAGTAATACTTATTTTTTTATTATTAGGACGACTATTAGTGATATTATAGTAATTAATAATAAACGTACAAAAGTACATGTCAGCAATAGGGGTATTCATGATATTCTATTAAATGTAAAATGTTTTACCCTGTTAAATGTTAAAAATATAGCATTGTGAGCAGCCCTATTTAAAGTCATGTTAAATGATAAATGCAAAAGAGCTTCTAGCGGATTTTCTGAGCAACTTGTCCTTTCCTTCCAAAACTTCTTGTTATTGTTTACTTCTAACTTTTAATTACTGTAATTCATTACAACATGCCTAAAATAAGTGGAAAGTAAAAGTGTAAAAGTTTGGCTACTGATTAAATTTTTAAAAAAGTCCAAGACATAAGGAAAAAACAACACAAACTACGTGTAAGTAACCTAACACGACAACAAATAAACCAGTGACAAGCTCAGCTGTTCTGTTTCGTGACGACATTCTCCATTTAACAGACCTAATATCAGACTCTCGGCCATGTTACATGTTATATCGTTTTAAATTGCTAAAAGAAGGAAATATTTCTCCATTTAACATAAGTTTTTCCATTTAACACGCTTTAACATGTTAAACTAAAGATCATGAATACCCCTAAAGTATAAGTTATTTAAATTGTAAAAACTGCAAGACTTATAGTATTAGTTTGTACAGCCGTAGACGTAGTATGTAGCTTGATAAAATAAGGGGGGTAAGTTTAGTTTTTAGTATTTTATATCGGTTTACGGGAAAGTTACAAAACTTTAGTTTGAAATCATACTTCAGATACTTTTTACTTCACGTAGTTACCATTCCTTCGCTTTTGAAAACTTTATTTTCTACATAAACAAAATAATAATTAGATTAAATTATCAAAAACTTGATGTTTCTGTAACATTATTAGAAGAAATCTAGCCTATATAATTTGTAACAGTAATACAGTTTTTTTTTTTTAATGGAATTATAATTATAATTTATAAGCAGGTACAATATTATTTTTTTATCTTAGACATATACATCCCGAAAAAATGAGAATAAAACAAACAATAGAACTTTTTTTATAGGTTACAACAAGCACCTCCATGTTGCATAAAACAATATTTGATTAGTGTGATTAAGGTGAGTGAGGATTTTAGTTTGAAAATGGCCAATGAAAATCACATTTTTTTTAAAAATAGTGTATAACTATTATAAACATAGTTTGCTTATAGTTTTATAATAAAACAATTGTGGGTTTTATGTACAAACAATTCTCTTCAATCATTTTTATTGATGTTTAATAATTAAAAATAAATCCCACTTCAAAAATAAGATAAAGTTTTTTAATATTGAATGCTTTGTCAAATCGTGACGGATATTAAATTAATAAAACTACTTTCTGTTAACTATCAAGATGATGATTTCAGATAATGGAAAGTATCACAATCCAAGATGACATCGGATAAATCTCCTGTACTTAAAAAAAGGTCTTCAGTGTTTTTAAAACGTTTTTGTCAAAATGATCAACAATGATTGAAATTCGTATTGTTGATACATTTTTCAGTATTAATATATTTAGTTATTTACACATTGGATTAATGATTTAATTAATCGCTTATTATATTTATTTACTTTATAACGGTAAATAACATTATATAATAAAAATAAATAGATATAACTTCAACACGACTAAACCAATCAACACGAAACTTGGGAGTGGTTTAGAGCACTGTAAAGTTCACCAAATGGCACACAGTGAATCTCATTAAACAAATTAGAACCGATTATTTTGGTTTCTTAATTTAAAACCAAATTTCGCTCTTATAACGGCATTCAATCTAAATGGTAATAATATGGTTAAAAATAACACCAATTCTCCTTTCTAACAGTTATAATGTAGGAATCGGATAAGAAGTAAAGGAGATGTGAACAATAATATGAATAATCAACCCTAAGAGAAAAATAAAATTCTCGAAATAAATTAATTAAAAAAATTCAAGCTTTTAATTTTTTTTTAAAAATGGTACTTACTTTTATTTTATAACGTTTCCGAGAAAATCCTGAACATTTAACAAAAAGCCCTACATCACAATCGGTACGGCAGTGCATAATATACTAACAAACAAATTCTGATTTTTATATTTTAGATAATTTTTATAAAATTTAAAATAAATTTGCTTGAAAGAGATTAACCTATCTAAAACATGTAATTGAAATAATGGCATTATAAAAAAAATAATAATATCTATTGTTTACTCGTGTAATTTATTTAATCATTTATCTTTTTGTAATATTTTTCATACTATAAATTCCTTCATGGAATCTTAAGTGATGATTATGTTATTAAATTATAGACTAGGGAGAAAATTCTTCAAGTCCATTTTTCTTAAGATTACTTTCCCTATTGGTAATCAAAAAAATGAGTAATAAACTGTGTATTAAACAAAGTAACATTAAAAACAGAAGGAATAATTTTAAGAAAATAAGAGAAAACAAAGAGATGGTACGATTGAGAATTTCTAAGAAAAAAAAGGTAGGACTTTACTGTTTATTAATCTTTTCATCTCTCTTGTTTAATGAGATAAAAGAAAATCAAAAGCTATTTTTTCTTATATTTCCCGTCACCATTTCAAGTTGTTTTATTTGTTTTGATCGTGAAAGAAGTGTTAAATGAAATAATTAAAATGGTGGAAATAATTAAAAATTTCAATCTCTTTTTAAGATACTGACAAAAAGAGATTAATTAATAAATCAACAGATTGCCTAAAATTAATCTCCATGATTTATAAGTTATTCTTTGTAAGATGAAATTGAAACTAATTCATTCTTATAAGCTGTAAATGATAAACTTTTCTTCATTAATTAGCTATTAATATATGTATAATAAGAACTCTAAACAAAAAAAAGAGGAAAGGAGGTAAAAATTTTTACTTGAATATTATTACAATATTCCATACCAATAGGTCAATAAAAACAGTAGAAAATTATTTATACAATATTTGAAGAATTTATACAATATAAAATTGGAAAATATAAGATTTTAGAAATATAGACCTGATACTACACATCATACACCAAAGTTATACATATGTCTTTGGTGAACTAACCTCCTTAAATACTGTCATTATTTTTTGAAACACTTTGTATATTGTGAAAAAAAAATCATTCTCTTAACATCATAGTGTATTTATATCACTTTTATTAACAATTATTGTATTAAATTATCGCATTTAATTCGTACCAATTATAATATTACTTTAATTATTTAATTATACGGATTTGCTTATAGTCTATTTACTTATTAAGCTGTTGCCATTTTATTTTTCTGAAAGGGCTTAGCCCAATTCCACCTTACTTGTAATCTATTTGATCCATATACTCGTTTTATTGTTAAATATTTATTTATTTTTAATGAGAGTTCAAAACGTTTACCCATTAATTTTGTAACTGATAAATTAAACTTATATACATGAGATGCACTCATAATAATTTTTAAATAAAAACGGAAGAAGGCTCTAATTGGATATAGAGACTTTCAGAGATGAGCCTTTTGTCATGGTTATGAACAGTAGC
>NW_027108542.1:234189-235174 GCF_000696795.3 Halyomorpha halys
CTACTGTTCATAACCATGACAAAAGGCTCATCTCTTTAAATAAAAACTTTTCTAAAGGGGATTTATTGATTTCTGATAGACAGTTCCTCAAGTGCATCAAACTTAAAATTTGCTCAAAACTTTATTTTAGAAAGAAAAAAAATAGCTGGTTTGCAAAGAAAGGAGACCTATTTTCAGTAAATTTATTGTACATTGTTGATTTGTATTTTATTGTTTTATATCTTAGGCTATTTACTCTAGTTCTTAATTTGTTATATTTTGGTCAATAAATTATATCGATTTGTTACAGCTTTCGATGTCAAACGCAAGCCAAGTAGTGCTGAGGCAGGTCGGATTCAACCTCTCTGGTAACATTAGCTGTGAAGTAACTACGGAGTCCCCACACTTCTCTACCGCTGTAGTGTCCAAGCAGTTGAGCGTCATTGGTGAGTTTTTATTACATTTAATTGTTAATAATTTCACTTCATAATTTTTTTATTTTATTCAAAGCAATATTTAACGGTATACAAGATATTAGATATGGAATTTAAGTAAACTTATACAAATGTTACTAAGCCACTTATAAATTTATATGATCTTTAAGACAGTAAAACTTTCACGGGCTAATTTTATTATCTAAGAGTCTAACTCATAATAGAAAATAAAATAATTCGCATAAAATATATGTTATTTACACTTAAAATCGAATAAAATGATTTGATGAATTTAGTTTAAACAGGATTTACAAATATTTAAAGAAAAACATATTTATAACAGTAAATAATATATTTAAAGCGGCAACTCAAGTACTTCTTACTGATTTCCGAGTTTACTTCTAACATTGTTGGTGCCAAATTCCAAGAAGCTACTGTAACTGCTTTTGAAAGTTGGATAGCTACCACATGTAGCAGCCTTAATTGACTTATTAATATTAAATTTAATGAGGTGAAGATAGATGGTAGATATATAAGAGGAGAAGATGGTCGGGAGGGGGGGGGGGGGGGGG
>NW_027108542.1:236072-236616 GCF_000696795.3 Halyomorpha halys
GAATTTTAGGAAGTCCATAAAACCGTGGGGCAACAGAATTATAGGAAATAAGATTTCTGTACGTCGGGTAGTTAATTTGTTGGGAATGTAAAAGGTCCCTGAGGTGTTGGTTGAATTTAGTTTGTAGAGAGGAAGTGGGGTCTCGGGGTGTAGGTGTATATGTTGATCGGTCAGATAGAAGTAGAGCCATTTTTTGGTTGTAGTCAAGACGATGACTCTCATGTTGCCCTTGTCTGCTCTAGTGATAATGATGTTGTGATGAGATTTTAAAAAAGAACGGGTAAAAGAAATGTCTTTAAAAAATAGAGGAGAAAAATTACAAGTATCGGAATGAGGATGTAGGAGGTGGTTGGAAATAATGTTGCAGATAGAAGTACGGGATAATTCTTTCTTGCCATTAGAATGATGGATTAGGGGGTCATTATGAATATATTCTAGATCGGTTATAAGTTCTGGAATGGTCTTTAATGAAGAGTTGGGGGTAGAGAAATCACAACTACCAAAATCGTCTCGCCACATCATCTAATTCTTCACAACCCCTTTC
>NW_027108542.1:237895-250433 GCF_000696795.3 Halyomorpha halys
GGGGTCAGCAGAAAAAAAACACAAATAAAAAAACGAATTATTTATTTGTGCCGACGTTTCGACCTAATTTTCAGGTCTTCATCAAGGCTATAAAAACAAAAAGTCAACAACTATTATTCAGAAAAAAAAAATAATAGACTAAAAAATTTGGAAATATACATAACAATGAAATAAAAGTATAAACTAGTTGATTGATTAATAACTATGGACAAAGACAGTAGTAGATTGATAACAACATTATTTATATACATATAAATGTGAGTAATAAATAAATGATACAGTGGATAAGAATGTTATATTGATGAGTAACATCAAAAACATTTTAGTTATATTAATGAGTATAAAGAATTAGTCAAATTAATAATGGAGCATTTGCAAAAGGATAGAACAAGGGATAAGAAGAAATATATGGAGAATAGGTAATGAAGAAAGTAAGAAATACGAGAGAAAGGTTATAAGGAAGAAAATTCTGGCTAAAGTGTTTCAAATTGGAGGAAATACCGCTAGAGTGCATGTCGGTAAAAGGCATTAGATAAACAGAAATCTAATGGTCAAAAGATCGTAGAGATAAAATAGTTAATGTGAGAGTAAAAAAAAACAAACATAAAAAGGGGTAAAATCATGAGAGCCCAAAAAGCAATAAAATATATCAATATATAAAGGGTATGTAAAACGGATATTACGGGAGATTATGTAAACACAAATAAGAAGAAGAAATATGAAGAATAGGAAATGATGAACAATCTTCTCCTCTTATTAAATTTAATGTTGACAAAACGAACGACAATATCTTTTCCATTTTATTTATAATCTTAATATTTTCTTGAGACTGGTAATTTTTTTAAAATAAATAATTCAAAGTTTATCCTTTATAGTCTCAAAACCTTTTATTTCTCTTATAAGTCCGACGTTTCGGCCAATCCGGCCATCTTCAGGGACAATCTTAATACAACTTTGAAACTATATAATTTAAAAAACTCTAACTCCATGCAGGTAATTCTGCCCAGGTCAAAAACATAAATTTCTAATTAGTAAAATATTCACTTAAAACAAAATCAAATTATTTATCATCAGACACTATTCCTTTGTTGTGATAAAAGTTTCAGTTTGTACTGAGGATCCCGTTTTAGATTATTCGTTTTACAAAAATCTGTTAATTCTAAGTACATTTATGAGTCATTCGCTGATTCTCTTGAATAAATCATAAATTTGAAATTACTACAACAAGTGGTGGCCAAGGGAAAAAGGAAATGCGACCTTGCAAGAAGTTATTGCGAAGTAAAAGTTATGATATAATGGGGCCGATTATAAATTTTGGTGGGAGAGGACCACAGCTTCATGAATTTAGATGGCCATTAATGTCCTGGGTTCAAGGCCTATCTCTTGTTTATGTACCATCTTTGAAACCTAAAATTTTAATACCATTTTTAAATTATCACTTATTTCTTATTAATATTAAATATGTCATTGACTGAGTAATCCATGTGTAATTATGAAAGTATATTTTCAGTATTTGTAGGTTTTGAATTATACATATTTTTCATGAAATTAAATAAAATGAGAAAATAAGAATTTTTTTTGTAAATATTATGTATCAAAGTGTTATTACATTGTTAACATGAACAAAATTTGGATTAATGATGGTTGAAATGATGGTTATGTGGGCAGGAAGTATAGACTCTTGAAAAAGACCCTCCTAACCGCTTAGGGCAACACTGTAACTACGAACTATTGTGAATAATGACGATGAATTATAAGAAAAAGAATTAACAAATAAATAAAAAATAATTATTCTTAAGGAGAAAGAAAAGTTAACAACAAAGACAAATGGCTTATATAAATTCAATAAAATAAAAACTTTGGTTTATAAACCAGTAATACGGCTAGGAGAGAAGCACTGGTATCCATGTGTCCGGCCTTGTCATCGACATATAAATTGCAGAAATTAGTTCAGAGGTCCATGGGCGGAATGGGAATATAATTTTTACGTATGAATATGAACAAAATGTTTTATTTTATTTACTTACCTTAATCTTTTTTGCTATCGTATAACTCATTTATCTACGAATTTGTACATATACCATATCATTTCTGATAAAAAAAATTAATTTTTTCAATGAAAACGCCAAAAATTGATTGATTTTTACTTCAAAACATACCTGAATTTGGATTTATTTTTCGAAATCATTTTACTTTGAATTCCTAAATTACTATACTTTAGCTATTTAGGGATGTTTAAGTAATGAACACTCTATAAAAAGAATTAACTATACCCCAAACAACTTCAAAATTTTCAAACTAATCTTCTTAAAAATCCAATTTTTTTATTTTAATATTTTATCCAATTTTATTCGCACTGGCGAATCACATATTTTGTAATATAATTATAATATCGGCCCGCATCTTGCAGCGCTTTACTATTCGCATTTCGACTCTAGCTTGAAATAAATTTATAATACACTAAAAACTTGAATATAATGGTTTAATTTCATTATGAGAGAATCAAAAAAGGAGATATTCAACAACAACGTAAAAAAAATAAATGAAAATGTGACTTATCGTTCATAGATACCTAGAATAATCTTGGAGTTATTCTTTATTTTTGTTATGTAATATTATTTATTTTATTACGAAATATATTGGAAATAAAATCAATTATTACCTTGTAATAAATTATCTATATAAATGAATGATGAAAAGATAATTTTTCGTATGTGCAAATTCGTTTTGTCAAAGAGAACTCAATTTTTATTTTCTTTAGGACCATATATACCTTTGTTATTTATATACATTTGAATGATTATGAGAAATTATTGTCAATTAGTCTGTTCTTTATTTCGTCCTTAGAACATTGATTATTGGACTGTATAAATATTGTTTTTTTTTTTTTTTTAAGCCTTTTAGTAAAATCGTGAAATTCAGCCGGTTTTCTTTACGTAGGTTCATTTTATTCACTAAAAGGTCAATACTTAGGATCCTAGTGTATTGCATATTGCATTTTTTCAATAAAGTTTTTATTATATTATTAAAACTTACTAATATTAAAGTTTAAGTTAATCTATATCACACTTCTAATAAAGGTAACATCCATTCTCTTCTTAGAAAGCACATCCTTTTACCGGTTTTAGGTTTTTATTATCTACACATAAAATGGTTTAATAATTAGTCCCATATTACTACTTAAACAGCCCACAGACAGTTACTCCAAGATGAATACTAGAAGAGGAAGTATATATCCTGCTGAGGAAACCATATTTCGCAGTTTTCACAGGTTGGTGAAATATTCAGGCGAGACTCGGCCTTATATCTTCCCGCTAACTTATTCACCAGCCGAGATAAATTCACTGGTCGCTCGCGGGACACTTTTCATTTCCTCAAACAATAGCACCCGACGGCTCACGGCGTCTTCTACATTACAATACCGTCTAGTTTCATCTACAAATATTAAATAAGCTCCTTAAAAGTGGTTCTCTATACATTTTGCATTTCACTATTCATTTTCATTTTATTATTTTCTATAATGGACCTTCATAATCGAGGAAAAACAAATTAAATAACTCCTCGGTCAAAATTTAAGGTTTTTTATTTCAAGGTATGTTGAACCGAGAAATGGAATACGAAAATTCCATCAGTTTACCATTGGCCAGCCATAACTTTCTTTGAACCGACTGATCCGATTGTATTCAGATTTAGTACTGATTTTTAATTTTTAATTAATTACCCTCATTGTTTTTATTCATTCCTTTATTTTTTCCTGTTGGTATATTGATATGTCCAAAAATATTGAACAAATACTACCGTGACGAGGGATTTTTCGTGTATGAAAAACTAATATAAAAAATTAAAAAAAAAAAAACTAATTGTAAAAAAAGTAACAAGAAAAATTAAATTAAATATAGACTATTCAATTCAACTTCTATTATTTTTATGCATAGTGTTGTCTTCTGTAAATGTATATGTTGTATTTGATTCATGATGTTGTATGCTCCATTTAAGTTTTTAAGAAAAATGAGTTTTATTGTGGAATAAAAATGTTTGAAACTTATTTTTTGAACGGTGATATTGTTGAATTATGACATTGCAACTTCAGCCGAAGTCTTTGTTAATGTCGTTCAGCTAATATTGATTTTTTTATTTCTTGTTCAAATTCTAAATAATATAATTGGACTGTATTAAACGATAAAGCTTACAATTTCGTTTATTAATCCAAAGTCAGTGGAATATATAAAATATTCAGATTCCACGAAAATACGAATAAATAAATACCAATGAAATTTTAGGATTGAAATATTTTAATATTAAATATTTGAAGACATTTCACGATCTAGTTCCTTACTCTCATACCGTAAGCCGTTTGTTCTGAAGAATTTAAGAAGCTAGGGGAGTCTAGAGTGGCTGAAGGAATTCCAAGACTCCTCTCCTCCGCATTTTCATCACAATGGCCCGAGTACTTCCTCTAACGTCAGGTTCCACGGCACGCCGAAACTTCTCCACTAATTACACCAGACTCCGTTCGTTGGGGGCGGCCTACAACTTAGATCCGAAGAGCTGGAATAATGCCGACATTATCCCTCGAGATGATGCTAGTACGAGGGAGGAACTCGAAGCCGAAGACACGGCCGCTATAATGAGATACATGCCACCCCCCTCTCTCCCTAAGATATAACTCGCTAACTTGGAAAACTTTCAAAAAGGAGAGCTGAGGTCTTGTGTTGCATACTGAAATATGTGGTGTACAGCCGCGAGGAAGTTGGGCGAAGTCTGGCCGATTTATCGTTGAAAATTTAATGTCGCCTGGTATAGGGGAAATTGGTTCTGAGATGATTGGAAAAAGCACTAGCAATGTGTTTATAATAATATATCTAAAATAAACTTTTGTTGATTGGAAAAATAATAATAAATATTGTCAGAGAAATTTATAAATTAACTAGAGATTTATGTTTTTTGTATGAGTTTTGATTTTTTTTTATTTAATTATGTATCTCATATTGTATAAAATATTTAAACACTGAAAAAAATTCATAATTTTATTTATTATTATTTTTTTCAGTTTAAACAACATGCCTAAAAAGGCGAATACTATTACGATTTGCATTGTTTTATTACAAATAATTATATATTTTTGAATAGAATTGAAGAATCAGCGTAGTATATGAATGCTTAGTAGAATTTAACTACTGAGTCCGTCCAGCATTGTTTTAATTATTTTTTTTACTGTAATTAACTTAACATCCATCTGTTGTTTATAGTACAATTTCAATTAAAAGTAGTATAATGTTTGTCTTAGATCAATCATAATTTAGAAATTATGTTTAAGACTATGCTATTTTATTGGTAACTGTGCCTAAGGTCTTTCGGTATGGATACATCATTTTTACAAGAGACACAGGAGGCTCTCACAAACATTATATCTAACATTGACTTAACGATTCAGAAAATGCATTTGAATTTCGACAAGGATGTCTATCACATGCACCTGCTGGGTTCTGATCACAATAGTAAATAGTTCAACGAAGTTGAATCCAATGGCACATTAAATTTCCACCGAAAAAGTAAAATATTTTATTATTTAAATAATTATTCTTAAATTGTAGATAAATCACGTATACGGGGTGTTACGTATGTCTTGAGGAACATTTAAGGAAATTAAAGCAGAACAAAAAATATTTTCATCCAGTCTCGGACCATTGCCTATATCAGATGTGGCCAACTTTACTATTTATAAAATCTACATTTTAAGTTAAAATTGTATCACGACCGACTTGTTATAGGCGTAGTTTAAGGAGAAAGATGGGTTGTGAAATGCATAATATATTTATACACTGTTTCAGTATAAGGTGCATTTCAGCGAATATTAAACAACATTTATTATTCACCATTGTAAAAAAGTAATCGAGTTCCCATTCTTCATAGAAGTAATAACTTTTCGATTTTTTCGGTTTACTGTTATGAACATGAACAATACATACATACACATGCATAATAGAAATGACAAATGTATACAAGCATACTAATAAATAAATATATTTTTTTATTTATTGAAAAAAAGTAAGCAATTGAATTAATACATGTAGGTAGGTATATCTGGATAGTTTGTATAACACAAAAAAGGTAATCCTATCCCGGCCGACCCGCCCCACTAAGATCCCCGGCCCTATATCACTTTTGAAATATTAGCTTAAAAAGAAATATGACAATTTAAAGAATAAATAGTGAATTAAATATTTTTCCAGAAAATTAATAAACTCCTAAATTGCGGTAACTATCTCCATTACATTGAGAGATATAATAACAATACTGCATATTAGGATCGGGGAGGGCAATTCAAGTATAATTAAGATTTAATATAGATATATTCAAATTTACATGAGGTATGTTAAAGTTATAATATGTTTATTATGGTTAACAATACTGATTTCTTAATTTAAATAGAATTATTATTATTCCTACTATATTTGTAATACTGTCCCTTATTATTCTCTCAGTTTATTGACCGCAGTTTAGAGATTTGTTACAGAAAATTTTCAATTATCAAGTAAATAGATAGGTAAGAAGAACAATTTAATTTAAAACAAAGAAATGGTAATGGCATTTTAAACAGAAAAAATTGAAACTCAGCATTGTCACTGAGGATAAATAATATTGATTAATAATAATATTGGTACAGAAAAGAGGTAGCATACGAAACTACCAAATATTCGAGCTAACTGACAATGGCTTCGATGAGTCGAGTCGTAGCTGTTGCGTTAACTACAAGTATAACACAGAAGTCAAAATGTATTTTGCTGGGTGGGCGGAGATCACAGTGCCAGGCTGTCAGAATTCTAGCAATTCCCAGAATCCATTAAATTTTGTCTTCTACAATCGTTCCAAAGTCCACGGTACACGAAATTCCATCCCAAACATTGCGAGCGATCGACGATCAACCAATATGCCACCCCAGGTCTATATTAACCTCTTTTTTCTTTCTGATCCTCAATAGAAAAGAAAGAAATTGATATTTTATTTTTTTTTAGGTGCTATATGTTTATGTTGAATATGAAGTAATTTCAAATTATTACTTCATATACAATTCTAGTTAGAAAACTATAATTTGTTGCGTAGCAACCAAGACAAAATATGTTTTGTTTTTGTTAAAATCATTTGTAGTAGGCTTTTAAAACAAAGTTTTATCTTTTATAAAACTTATTTTTATTATATTTATTAATCTGAGTTTTCCAATAGAATAATCTGAGATATGCCTCGAGTTCTGTGAAAAGAAATAATGTGATATAAAATTCTGTCTCTTTAAACTATTATTATTTTCAGTTTATGTAATTACAAATTATTAAAATATGCATTCCAAGTTATAAGATCTTTTCTGTAATTTTAGCAGTTGTATTTAATTCTTTACAAGCGATATTAACAATTTTTATTATTCGAAGCTCATTTGTAAATTTCTTTCTTTTTTTTAACTAGTCGAATTGACCTAAAATAATGAAATTTCTTTTGATTTCTTGTAAATACGTAAATATTATTGCTAAAGTTGCGGAATAGTTTTTGTTATTTTATTATTATTATAGCATTTGTTATACTCAGATTAAATATTTTTTCGAAAATATATTTTAATTATTTTTGTTAAAAATATTGATAATTTTAGGAGAAAGAATTTCACATCACTTTCTTTTATACAAACGGATTTCAACTTATCCTGTGACATCTATATTTAATTAATAAGAACTTTATAAATAAGCTATTATAACCTGGGGATGTTTTTAAAGTGGAAAATATGTAAGTAGTATAGAAGGAGTCTGATAAAAAAAAAAAATAAAATCGGGAGTAATTTACGGTTTTAAGAAAAACAAAATTTATTGATGATTTCAACAAAACAATCTCATTTTGCCTAGTTTGATGTATTATAATTTATAGTTTTCTAACTGGAATAGTTTTCTAATTATTATATTTTGTTAAGGAAAAAATATAATATATCAATTTCTTCCTTTTCTGTAGAGAAATGGGGGGGAAAAGCCTCATATAGACAATGATACTTGTCAAGATGCAATTTTTTTTTTTTTTTTTTTTTTTTTTTACATTTTACGTATACTTTAAGTTGTTTAAATATTATTTTAAACTTATACTACACACTTTCTATCAATCAAGGTATTACTAATTAAATATACTGAATTCATAAAAAAAATAATAATAGTTCAGTATTCGGTAAATCGGCTGTTTCAGATAACCGTTCGCTGTATTATAATTTCTAAAATGCACAGCCTTCTAGCCAATATAATATGAACTAACATTATCAATTAAATTTATCTTACTTGAAGTATACATCAATGCTTCTACATCAGGACAAGGGGGGATCGTCCTAGACAAGAAAAGATGATTTATAAGACAGTTTTTTAAACCAATTCTGTTGTGACAGGACTCCTTACCGAAGGACTCCTACTACACGACGATACATCATTTACGCGATAAATCGACCCGAACAGATGGATGCCACACTAAAGCCCCGTAGAGATCTAAACATGTAATCGCCTGAGGAAAAGGAAGGAGTTTTCTTATAATAAAGTGATATTTACCATCCGTTGGGACTTGGTCCTTCCAAATGTTTATCAGATCTAAGCCTTTAGTGGATCTGAAATATTACACGAACGGCTGTTTTGGCTACGGCTCAAGTCTTTTGTGAAATATTTACGTAGCCGTAAATCAAGAGCTTCGAGTTCCATATTGGAACTAAACATATGCTTCCATCGATCGTCAAATGAACATTACAAATGCTCTATGGTATTCGCAAAATGTTCCTAGAACTCTATGTAAGGTATATTATCTTTCTGGACATTATTGAAGTAAAAAAAGGATGATAAAAATAGTTGAACTAATTAAAGATAATAAAATAAAGATTAATATTGAATATGAGAGGCCAATGGTATTGAAAGCGGGTGTTTCCTATTTTAATGACATTATTACACAGACGTTCTACGCCATATACAGCCAAATACAAATATTAAATAACTTGTAGAGAGCCCCATCCTAAGTAAACATTCAATCAGTTTGTTTTAACCCTACCTGATCATTTCTGACAAACGAAAGGGTGATGTAGAACGGATTTGTCCTCCTACGGGTAGCAAACTTATTCTAACCAAAGTGGAAGGTTCGAGTCTCATTTTGTGGAACCGCCACATAGTAAAAGTCAACTCGTTCAGACCGGAATTGAACCTGTGTCGCCGCTGGGACTTAAAGTTGCTAAGGTGACACCCCAACTCCTTTGGCCATAAACGGCCTAGATTTAATCACCTGCCTTCCCTCCACTCCCACAACTCCCTCTTTCTCTCAACATAATGTCAACGTATATCATTTAAAATTAAATGGTTTCAAGTAAAGTGTTTCCACCAGAAATAAATAATCTTCTCATACAGAAAATTAAAAATAAACGGAAACATACGTGATATAAAAGCCCGATTTATAAATCAAACATAAAAAAAAAGTAATCGAACTTGGAAGGTTGGGAATAGATATTTCATTATTGAAAATTTTGAAAATTAAATTATATATAAAATAATTTATCAATATTATCATAGATATTCAAAATTAATTTATGTAATTTAATTTAATTTTTTATTTATTTACATTAATTTATTTTATATTATAAATTGTTATTATATATATCTAGAAATTAGTTCCAAAGAGTTTATTTGCTAAAACTCTATTATATATTATATATTCAGGAATCCATTTACAAACTTTATCCGCTTCTTTATTCTTTTAACATCTGAACTATGTTTCGGGCGCCTCGGCCAATTGTCCAATTCTTATTATTAATTTGTGGACATGCAGAGGGAAGTGCACTTAAAAAGGCAATAATTGTTTGGAAACATCAATAATGAAAGATATAAAAATAAGCTTTGTCATAAAAAATATGACTTGAATTATTGATTTTTAATTTTAAATGACACAATGAGGTCCAATAATTAATAATAAGTAATAAATAATAATAATAAATATAATAAAGTTTTAATTTATTATTTACTTATGATTCATTCATTCAATTATTTATAGTTAAAATTAACATTTAAAATACTAAGAATGATTTTATGGAGTTAGTCATTCTGTCCACTGGAAGGTTCATATACGAATTAGGTGAAATTAAACATTTTTTTAACTTATAAATATATACAAATTGTTTCTCTATTTACTGTAACAAGATTAACCCCTTCTAATTTACCAAATGATCAGAAGTAATAATATTTCTTGTTTCAACAGTTTCCTTTGGCAAAAGTATGACAGAAATAATAAATTATATATATATTACACACCGTACTAGTTAGTTTATAGGGCTCTGCTTTGCCAGAGTGCCCTACAGATCGGAAATCAAGCTGGCCCTTAAGGAATATTCATATAAAAGCAATTATACTTTGAGATGAGGAACAGAAAACATTTGCATTTGAGGTGACTGGCTGTCCCTTATATTGGAACTGTTTTAGCCCTATCCCCTGATTCACTGTATAAGTAATGCTCTCCTACCCTATTACAGAGGATTTGCTTTTAAAGTTCTTCTTTTTTTTTTTTTAAGTTCTCTTTTTTGTAAAAGAATCAAGTCCTCAATTAATATTATAAAAGATCTTGTTAGCTAGAAGTAGTAAACAATGTTTTTAAAACTTCCGTTATGAATTCGAACAGCTGTTCACAATGTTTAGATCATAAAATAACATAATTAATATAAAAAAGTTGTACTTTAACATTAGACACTACATTATATTTCATTATTTTCATATTTAGCTTCTGTGATGAGATATAAATTTAACTATCACCGAAAATACATTACATAACAATTACCATATTTTCAGATGATGGGACGTTAACTGAATATTTATTTGTGCAACATTAATTATTCTACCATCCGAAAAAAATTCATTTTCTTTTATAATAATATAATGTAATTAATTTTATCCTTCGGTATTTGTAAACGAATGATTTCATTGTAATAAAAATCCAAAACCAGAAAAAAAATATATCTGCCAATTACATAGTCTATACATTATTTCTGACCATTATTTTTTTCATATTCCCTTATTCTCTTTTTTGAAAATGATTTTTTTAGATTTCTACCAGTTATATTATTATCTTTATTAAATTCTTATTAACAACATATAGCTCCTGAGACTTGATGTATTAACTCTTCTATTTGATCTATTTTTTTTTTATTATTCCTTTGAATTTCTGTTGATTATATATTATAGGATCTGGACTAAGTAATAAAAAATCTATTTAGTCTTTATTTTGCAAGTAAATGTAAACTTTTCATAGAAATAATATCGTAAAAATGCTTTTAGATTCTGTACAGAGTAAGTATTAGGTTCATGTAGAATGAATTCTTCATAAATAATAATGCTTAATGCATCTTTTTTTTTTCACAAAGTCCTAGTTTATTCTACCTTGGGAAATACTACTGCACTTAATGCTTAGATGTCATGATTTAAATGAAATGTCTTTTTCCAAGGAGCTCAATTGTCATGATCATACTCTACTGACCTGTATAGTTCGCTTTAGTTTTAGTATGCTCAGCTGTGATTAACTTTTACATTTCTCTTCGTGTATTGCCTAACCCTCATGTACAAACCGATTTTTTTTTCAGTTTTTTTTAAGTCAGACACCAAAGGCGAGATAGGGTATAGAGCTGTCCATTGTCTTCCTTCGTTTCTGGTTCCTCCTGCAGTCCATTGTTCATTGTTAGGGGTGACCAGACTTTGTCGCTTTTAGCAAGTCCCATGAAGTTGTCATAGGAACATTAGATTAGAATCTGTTTCAGTTATCAAACTTATGTTAAAACATGGTGCGGTTTCTTAGTATAGAAAAATCACATTTATATTTTTTCTATATTATGAGACTCCTATGAACGTCTTGTGGGCCAGCAATTAGATACCCTTGTACGTATTGTTAAAACAAAAATAAGAATCATGATTCTTATGGTCGATTTATTAGTTGTTATTTTGTTTTTCCTCAGTGACGCTCAAATTTATGCAAACATTTTTGAGCCATTGAAACTCGTTTTTTTTTTCTGTTTTTCTTTTAAAATTTACCTATATCGTTTAAAATAGCAATACACCTTGGCAAACCATTTTTGAAAAAATACAGTGACTTCATTTTTCCTATGTAGTCTTCAAATGACAGATTATTTAAATAATTCATCAAAAATTGGTTAAATAAAAAAAGTTGAATGAAGGATGAGATTCAATATGAAATAAATTAATGTACATATATTTTTAGTTTTTTTTATATTGTTTGAGGATCAGTCAATAAAAAAATAACTATATTGAGGTGACTTAATTGTTTTTATTAGTAACTAATTATTTGGTAATAAAATGTAAAGGAATCAAATTTATAAATAGAAAGATTATTAAAGGGAAAAAAACAAATTTTTTTATGATCTTAATTAATAATATACATCTTACATTCATATCGTACATCTTAGTATTCATATTTACTGATTCTAAAGAAAATAAAAAATACATATAATTTACAGCCAAGAAAAATCTTCCTCTCTCCCTATTATATA
>NW_027108542.1:250788-255892 GCF_000696795.3 Halyomorpha halys
TATATATATACCTATGTATATGGTGAATTAAAAAGACAGAAAGGATAGAATAAAGACCAGAGAGAGGTGGGAATTCCGGGAAACCGATATCTCCGGTTTGATGTTTGCCTACTGGACACTTTAGCCAGGCAGTTGTTGTCCGCTCTGAGGGTCGGTAAATTTAAAAGCTCGGCCACAGAGGACCCAATCGACAGACAGACCCAGACAGCCTAAAACAAACAACATCTTACGGCGCCGCAGCAATAAAGAGACCAAATGGGCATTCTCTCCAGCCCTGGTCTTCTGTAATGTTCTTAGCGGCACAAACTTTCCCTCCATCCCATTATCTATTTTTTACTTTTATTCCTCTCCCGTTTCTGTTTCCCATCAAACCTCTAGCAGCGATCTCTTTTCCAAGTGATTCCTCGGTTATTTGTGTCCCCTTTCATTGGACACGGAATTAGCGAGGTACGGAAACTTTTCCCGTTTCGGGGACGGGCTCGAAATATTGCAGTTGAGAATGAGTTGACAAGGAGCTGTTCCCTTGTTTTTTTAGTCACGATATCTTTATTGAACCAACAAGAGTTTACTGGCCAGCTACTAATGCTGTACTCTAATATATTATTCTGTAAACTTTTTACTTATATATTTGCCCTTAATCAGGTTTTAGAATTTCTATATAATTTTTCTGTGTTTATTCCAATTTTCTTTTTAATTATTACATACAGTTAGCCAAAAAGCTATAATAAAAATACAGCACTTGTTTAGGTATAAATATATTTTCCGTAATACAATGAGGATATTTGAATTTCCTTTTTTAGCATATTTTTAGTTTTAAACATTAAGAAAATTTAAAAACCTACTTTAAAAATTCAATAAATTAAATAAACATCAATTATATATAATGAACAATCAATACAGTTCGTTAGAAAGTAGAATGTGTATAATAAACAAGATTTGTTCAATTCAGGTTTGGCGTTTTGTTCACGGTTTTTTTTATTAGTGATGTCTTTTTTTAGTCTCATGATTTTTATTTGAAAGGTTTTCGTCGCAAAGGATAGTAAGCATAAAAAGGTTTTTCGCCTGTAAGTATTATTTAATCTTGTAATAAAAAAAATAAAATAAAAATTAGTGGAGAGGAATGCTTTATTTGCCATGCTGTCCAAATACATTAGGTTGCTACAATACACAGCAAAGCAATCCATGGTCGGACATATATACATTTCATATATTCACATGATAGAACAACAATTTTTTTCTTTCCCTAACTTTTCCCTATACAATAAATATTCTATCATACACAATAAATACTCGTCTACACACTAACTACAAATATTTTATTTTATTATCTTTTTTTTTAATACTTAATATAAAAAAAATAGTATGCGAAATATTTACTTTTTTGTCTGATATTATTTTATTAGATTTTCTGGTTCGGCCGTGAAACGCATTTGAGCAGATTTATATCGGACATAATATAACCTCTATATATTTAATTAAAGTAGTTGTCACAATGTCGATGATAAAAATGTTTTATAATATCTGAAATTTGTTTATGTGGAAATAATCATTAATTCCTTTCCCAGAATATTACACATAATACCATGTTATTTTTTATTTATTTTTATATATAGCGTTACATTTTGAGATACTATCAGAAAGAAATCAACTTTAATTCTATTTTTTAAATTTAAATTTTCCTAATATGTAAATTAATTATTTCCAAAAAAAAAATCATTATACTATTTGTTTAATTAGTTATGTACATGCCATAGTTTACTTGAAAGATTAATAAAATACATAAGTGATGTTGTCTCCTGATTTTTATTGATATAATAAATTTATTTTAAGTAATTAGTTTATTTGAAATATTAATAACATATATGAGTAAGCTTAACTTTAATATAAATTAATGTTATGAGATTATTTTGCTTTAAACTTTAATAATGTCCATAAGTAATCTTGTATTTTTATTTTTAATTATATAACAAATTAATCTTAGGTAATTAGTTTTCTCGAAACATGCATAAGTAATCTTAATAACTGATGCGGCAATTTTATGAGTAATGAACACAAAAGTTTGAGGTAAAGATAAACTAATTTAAGGGTTTTAAAAAGAAAATGGTTAATATTTAGCTGAGATTTAATTTATGAATAATATAAAACAAGTATTTAAGTTTTTCAAAATTCGTTATTTAGAACACAATATTGATACTACCTAAAATATTAAGTTTTTATCCTAACAAAAATATACTAAACACTCTATTTATATTAAGCTTATTTAAATAAGTTATCAGCAAATAATCAGTTAAGGTTATTAATACATTGATTATAAATGTGCTGATTCACAATAAATTTTTATTGAAAATGAAATAAATTTGGTATTTTTTTTTAAACAAGTATCATTTCATAAATGAACTTGTTATTTTGTCACAAGTGAAGCGGTTAAGAGCTAACCGCGGAGTCTTGATTTTCCCCTCACAAAAGTAGGATAAGCTCGGTTTTGAGATGTAAATAGGAATGAATGTGCTTAAGATGTTATTTTACTTTAAGTTCAACTGTGTTTATTATTTTTTTATTATTATTATTTTTTCTTATGAGGTTATTTGATTTATACTTTTGTAAATACTGCGTGAATGTAATCTCTGATCTCTTTAACCATTGACTGAAAACATATGGGAGAATGTAATATAACACAATCAACAAAAATAAGATAGTTATTGCAATTGTAATTTTTATTATTATTAATAAATACAATTCTGTCAATTTATAATTTTATTTTACCAAAAAAGTTCTTATAGTAAGATGAATTAGCTCTAGCCCTTAATACTCTTTTTTAGTACTCTAGAGGATAAGAATAAAAAATATATTTTTGTTAGCTAAAATCAATTTTGTTGTTGTAAATACGTGTTTCACATAAAAATAAATGAGAGTCACAATTTTAAACCACTAAATTAAGTCTATAAAGAAAAATAATTGTAAACGTCATTACTGCGGTTAAGACACTGTTTACTGTACAAACTTTACTAACAATCAATCTTACTCAGAAATGACGTGCTTGGAGCTGCTGGATGTTGCCCTACAATGTCTAAATGGATACATGGGGTGTTAAATGAACTAATATAAAGTCACCGAGTATAAAATATTATATAAGATTCCTTGGATCTTGCTGGATATACTCTCAAATTGAGGAATAAATAAGAACTTCGAGCTTCTGCGATCATCTCATTTGAGTTCTAATCATTACTTATTTAACCACTCAGCTTCCTTCTGAAGCACTATTGACTAAAGTTTTCCCCCAAATATCCCTTTCAAAGATTATGGTATCAGTTGGGGCGGAAACCCTATCGATAAGGGATGTTGATTTAAATTAATAAAACTGGTTGATCATTCCTATTCAAAACGTATTAGGTTTCACCAAGGAAGAGAGGCTTTTGGGAAAGTTCATCGAAGGGTAAATGTCGCAAGAAGACTTGATATAACTTTAAATTATGGGCTGTAATAAAAGGCTCTCGAAATCCCTTCTCTAATTAAGAAGGACTTACAAAGTTCCACTCATCGGCCTTAGAAGGGGCTTTAAGGGAGCTGGGAAGGTCAGTAAAGGGGTCGAAACCTTTTACGTACCCCAAACAGCCTTTCAATCGCCTTCTTTGGAGGACTATCATTGCTTTAAGGAACTTTAGAAAGATTTCCTTATTTTGATTACTTGCACTAACCTCCGATATAAATATAATAATTACTGGGTTTATTTAGGGAGGAAAGTATATAATAATTATATCTTTTAAAATGTGACATTACTATCGCAAACTAGACTCATGTTCTTGCACATATAAACATTTTCCCTTACCTTCTCATAAAATAGAAAGTAATAGGAGATATATTGTAATTTTATAATAGTGATAGTAAATTTCAATCGTGGAAAAATTCGAAACAAAGATTTAATAGAAATTAACGTTTTAAGGTCCTCGGAGTCAAAAAATTAAATATCGTAAAATGGTATCGGAATATCCTAGATCAAAAATGAAAAGTTTTTCGAAACTGAAATCACGTATCTAATGTAAAATGGTACAATGAACATACGACTTCTTACGACTATTCTTCTATACGACAAAAATTCTTCAAAATATATCTTTCAGAATAGCTTTGGAATAAAAACAATGAAGGAACACAAAATTAATTTAATTTGTATGTCTAACTACTAAATGGAGCAAACTTTATGTATCATACTTATGGTGTTCGTCGAAGTACATTTAACCATTTACTTAGTTAATTTCTTATCAGATAAACTCAATACAAAATAAGAGCGACCTGAATTCAACCTACCCTCCAGCTTGAGTCTTACTCATTAGAGGTTTGTAGTTATCTAAAAAAGGAACATTAAATATAATTACAAAAACTTATTATAATTATAATAAATTGTAAAAAGTTTAAAAGAAAATTAAAAATAATTAGCTAGGGATTTACCTGAGATGCTTAACATTTATTTAAAATTGATTTACCGGAAGTACCAGTTTATATCCTTTAAAATTATCTCGAAAATGGCTTTAAAAATTTTAGTAGAATCCATTTAATTCAGTTACTATTAAATTATACATAATAGATGTAAGGACAAGACCAAGTCATTGAAATTATCTGACTGAACTTAAAAATTAAATTTTTTTATAATCTTAATATTTTCTTGAGACTGTAAATTTTTTTAAAATAAATAATTCAAATTTTATCCATTATAGTCTCAAAAACTTTTATTTCTCTTATAAGTCCGACGTTTCGGCCAATCCGGCCATCTTCAGGGTCCACATTTATTACATGTAATAAAAGCTGTTTTGTAGTAGATTATCCCTGAAGATTGCCGGATTGGCCGAAACGTCGGACTTATAAGAGAAATAAAAGGTTTTGAGACTATAATAGATATAATTCGAATTATTTATTTTAAAAATAATGTAATCCTCTAAGAAGCATTAATATTAGTTTGTTTATTATAAATGAATAACCATCTCCCGTTTTTATAGTAATAGCAACGAATAAATATAAACTATCAATGAATTAGATATTTAATTACCAGGGCAAATAAAAGAAATATTTTGAATGAAAACTAATTTCCGTATGTGTGCATAAAATATTTTCC
>NW_027108542.1:255959-272251 GCF_000696795.3 Halyomorpha halys
ATATAGGATATTATATGTACCATATATATTATTATTTTTCAATTATTCAAAGATTTATAATAATAACTTGAAAAATTCTTTGACGTTTGTAGAAAACAAAGTATTTTTAAAATATCATCAAACATATATCCGTTACTTAGGACTACATCTGGACAAACAACTGACAAGGAATCCTCATACAAGACTGAAAAGACAGGAGACTGCTCGTCGATTCCGACTATTACTACATTTACTAGACAGACGGCCTAAACTGTCAGTCCATGACAAAAGACCGATCTACAAGACTATTATAAGGCCTATCTGGACATACGGAGTTGAGCTTTAGGGCTCCACTAAACCCTCTAATTCCTCTCGAATCCAATCATTATAGTCCAAAATCCTTCATCAAATCCTTAATGCTCCTAACTTTGTCGCGAATCAAGTCATCCATCAGAACTTCTCAGGATGTCTCATATGATGCCGATTTGGCCAGAACCAGATACCAACCCTTCCATGGTAAACTTCCCAACCACCCAAAACCACTTGTTTCTAACCTGACTTCTCTCCTTCATTACCTAATAATCCTCCTAGGCGTCTGAAAAGAAGATGGCCTCGAGATGTTCTCGTTTAGAAATGTTATTGGAGTTCTATCAATGGGTAGATTCTTTACATGTTTGTATCATGTCACTATGTCACCAACAGAAAATTTACTTGTTGTATATATTTTTATACAGTTGTAAATAACTATAAATAAATTATTTAAAAAAAAATTCGAAATAAGAGAAATATGTACCTGTTGAACATCGTTGGAAAGCCAAAGACTCTAGAAAAAAATATAGTAAGCGCAGAAAATCGATGAGAGTCGTGTAACTTGTAATGAGGATGACAGCATAGACAAATTGACGTGTTTTGCGATAGAATTTTCCATGAGTATGTTATTTTGTGTGTGGGGTATTACTTGTTTAGGGAGTATTATCCAGTAAAAGGTTTATCCTTATATTAATAAATAGTTTTCTAATATTATTTTTATACCTCTATTAACCGTCACTCGGACTATCTTCCTACATTCTATGTTAGTTTTGCAAAACAACAATGTTAAAATCCTGGTACGAAAAATATTTTTCTGTTATTTTTAGAGTTTCTCAGTCTGTCAACTGAAAGACTCATTAGCAAAATTAGTACTGGGAAGTACGAATTGCAGTAGAAAAAAGTATATATAAAAAATATTTTATTTTCTTTGAGTTAAAAAAAAAATCATATAATCTAATTTTTCTACATACAACTAATATTTTTGTAAAGAAACGCCCAGCTTATGATATTTAGAGATTCTTCATCATTCAGTGTTCAGGTTTATCGACGTTGATAGGTGATAATAATTCAGCCTGAGGGATAGCTTAGATCGTGTTGAGGTAGCTATTGGCGGCTAAGCACAGTTTGGCTTTGTCTGTACTTCGGTCGGTAAGCGTCAATTGAGGGACCATGAGATGATCAACTTGATCGAGGGTTCTCAACCACCCCTACCGCCTCCTCCGTATTGGTTAATTTAGGCCTCTCTGCCTGCTTGAGGCTACTCACTGCTGCAGTGTTGCCGAGTGGCGGTGATTGTAGACGAAATACTTAACCATCATTTATTAACAATCCATTAAATTATTAATTTATTTCAACTTAATTCATTTATTTTGGTAAAAATTTTTACGTAATATGTTATATATTTGATGGTCTGGAAGATTATTGATTGACCTTGTGTATAGATGAATGGAATATGGTCCGGGTGCGGTAAAAAAAAACTCAAATAGTAGATAATTATACTATTTTATTGAGCCAACGTTTCGCCCCACGTTGCAGGGCTTCGTCAGGGCTAAAAAAGATACAAACGCAAATGTTACAAAAAGGAAAAAAGAAAAAACATAAGTGTAAAATAACAGAGGTATAAAATGAAAAGTAAGATATGATAAGAAAAATTAAAGGTTGTAAATAGTAAATGAAAAGGGTCATAGTAACAGATAGATAAGAGAAAAAATATTAAAGAAAGTACAAACCATATTCCATTCATCAGTTATATATTTGTGTTTTAATATCTTTTAAAAATTCTAAATTTGTTAAAGTTATTAGTTTATTAATTATTATCTGTGCGTAAGGGTGATTTGAGCAAACTTTTAATATTATATTGCCTGTGATATTTTTTTTTCTATTTATTCTTTAATTTATTATCACTATCCTTTATTATGTCTATATCCAAAAATTTTATTGAGTTGTTATATATATCAAACTGATAATACACTTTTTCTAAGCTATCTATGTTATTAATGAGTAAAAAATCATGTATATACTTTTTAAATAATAAATAATAAATTTGTATTCACTAAATCATTCATATTAATTATTTTAATATTTTTATCTTCAGATTGTTTAATAAAATTACAGCTGTATCTTCAACTAGAGAGGAATAATCTGATTTCTAATATCGTATAAAACGATTTCTTAGGGCGCCACATTTTTTTTTAAAAACTGCTTTTTGTTGTTCAAATTAAAAATATTGTTTAAAATTGTCATACATCTAAGTTCTTAATGTGACTAAATGGTTTATAATTAGATATATAAACGTCAAATGTAAATTCAGCTTTTTGCCCATAGTTCGTTGCACTACGCGTTAGTGTTAAAATGTTTCTTGGTTAATGTGTTAAAATGTTTAAAATTCCAACACTCTTCAAAATAACCATTGAGGATATCACAAATTGTATATAAGAACCAGCTAAAATTCTATTATTTTCAGATGATATCCTCATTTACCTTACTGTTAAATCATTTCAATATGCAATTGAACTCTTACAATCTATAATGAACTGTCTAAATATTTGGCAAAACAAATCACAATAAAAAATATACGCTGAAAAAATGAAAGTAATAGTACTTACAAGGGTGAGACAAGATTTCATACCAAATCTGATATTACTACTCTGTATTTGTTACAAATGTCACCACTATTAAATTTTTAGGAATGCTAATTGACCAAAAACTAACCTGGATCCCCCACATTAAATATTTCTTTGACAAATGAACTAAAAACATTTTATCAACGACAAAATATCTAGTTTTATAAATCTCCAATATTTCTTTTTAAAACGTTGGATGGCAAGTTGAAATAGTGTAAAACCTTTTAACGGGTCTTCTGATTACTGAACGGAAAAACTTTCTGTCTAATAGATTCAGCCATTTTCTCGTTAAAAAACAAACAGATAAGGATTTAGATATACTTTTTCAGGAGAGAGAGAAATACTTTATTTCTCTATGCTGCCTAAATACATCAGGTTGCTATCTCACACAGCATACTTATCAATCCGTAATCGGACATATATAAATTACACATACATGGTATAATCAGAAAAAAAGAGATACAATAATAAGATATAATAAACAATTTTTTTTCCCCTACAGTTTCCTTTTACAATCAATTTCGGTCTGTACAACAAATACAAATGTTTCAATTCATTCCTATTTTTCTTTCTCATTTCTGCTCCTCCAATTTCACAATTTTTTAATTCATCCGATCAACAAATTCGCTCTCCGGAATTCACCCTCCTAGATCCTCTTCAGTGACCCGCTAAACAAATTCAATATTAAACGGCAATGTGGCATCAGACCCATCATTCATAGTCACAGCAGTAGACCAGTTTACCAAAAACAAACAAATAGATACATTTTACGAGAATAAGACTAACACATACATTAAAAGGAAAATATAATAAAAAAAACCGGTTACAGGAAACACTTGAATGGATAAATAAGTTTAAAAAACAAAAAAAAACAATAATACTAATAAAATAAAAATAATTTAAAAGGCAAAAAAAAATATTATTAATAATCAACTATAATTACTGTTTTATATTTTTATGTTGTAATTTATGCCATTATCTAAGAAATTACGAGTATTCTTAGATTACATAGGATTTACTGTTGGGGGGGGGGGAAGTTTGAGTATTTAAGATTTGTTGTTTTTATATAACTTAAATTTAATTAGTGTTCTAATTATTTTTTTTATTTTGCTTCCTAATGACAATTAGATTCTAATTCATTGTTAATCAAAAGTTATTTATATACTGATTTTTAAACAAATGTAACAGGTTTTAACTATTTAGCATACAATTTGTTTTTTGTTTGGGAAAATTTAAAGAGTGGAATAGGGAGGTGAGGTCACATCACCTGTATAATTTGTTTCATTTTAAATATTTTGTGATTTCTTTTAAATCAATTTTTTTACTCTTCAATTCTAGCATTTCCTTTTATCCTGGCATATTACATTGTTTTATTTTTTTATCTTACGGGACTTATTAGTTTCGTTTTATTCAAAACTCTATCTCTGTTTTCTGATCGGAATAGGTCTTTTACTAGATTAAAAAATCTTTTTTTTTTTTTTTTTTTTTTATTCCCTCAATGTTATTTCCATTTTCGGAATTTAATTTTTCTTGATGGAATTTTCATATTTGAATTCTTTGAAGAAAATTAATTTTCGGTTGTCTCGCCTGAGCCATTTTTTGATGAATTTTCTTTAATATGATCAACTGTTGACTATTGCCTTAATATCTTTTTGAGTCAAAAATTAAGGTTCATTTTGATATAAATACATCTAGAATTATACATTTGTTTACTTTCTTATTCATCATTCAGATCTGCTTTCAGATAATAGCTAATAATAATAAATTTGACAGATAATAATAAATTTGGAAAAAAAAAAGTAAATTTCGATTAATTTTTACTGATTGCCTTTATAAAATTGACAATTTAACTTAAAAATGTTCATTACAATAACGAATCTGGGAGAGACATGCCGGGATCCATGATAACCTGTTTCCCAGTTCACAAGAGCGTGATAAATTTTGGCTCAGAGTTCCTAAGGCTGAGTATAAATATTGTGTATACTTGCCAATATATATCAGATGTATTTATTTCATTTTACTTTGAAACTTTTGTCCTTGTGTAATGTATTATTCTGTTATATTATTTTGTTATGTTTTTTTATTTACTCATGCATTTTACGGAACATAAACTTACATCATACGGAATGCACAGTAAGTCTTGTAAAATGTCTGCGTGTGTTTAGTCAAGCCCGAAAACGAATAGTGATTCGAAACTGATTTTTTTTCGTATCGAGGGCATCTTGCATCTTTGAGCATGCCTTGATTGTTACAGTAACTTTTTGGTTAAAATCGACCTACAAGAAGTGCCACATTACAGAAATGATTTAACAGTTTTTTTTTATAATAAACGGTTCTTAATTACTGATTAAACTCGGTAAGTTAATTCAGTATTCATAATACCAGATAAGTTTTATCCCTATTGAAATGGTATAATAAGGTTTAAATGACTAATATTAAAAACTCTTCATCTAAAATACCATTACTCTTATTTGATATATATATATATATATATAACCTGTTCTTATTGTTTGCAAAAATAAACAATCGATAATTGCAAAGCATTAAATATTTGATGAGTAACTAAAGGAATAAGGAGACAGGAGTTCGAATTGAAAAAAGTTGAGACTACCCGATCTCTTCGGACTGCATTAACAAGGCTTATAGCGTTATCTTTTGTTAAACTGACATATTTTTGGCAGGATTGATATTCGTTATTTTAATCTCGAAAAATCCTCAAATAATTTTTATGTTGTCTTACATATATTTTTTTTTTAATCTGAAAATATGGTAAGCATGAACACTAATACTTATTCCCTTTCTTGTGGCAGCTTATTATTAGTATTATTATTCAATAAAAACTAATAACCTAAAAAAAAAATAGTTATATTTTAAACTCAGCCATACAAGCCATTAATACATTTTGTTCTTGACGTTTTTTTTGAAAGGAAAACTGTATATTCTTCTCCCTCCTCTATCCGTGTATCTACCACTGTACTATCTACTTAATAAAAATGTTTTTCTCAATTTGAGCACAGGTAGTGAAAGAACTAAAATGTTTTAGACATGGTCAGTGGGGCTGCGGTGCAACGAGGCTGCGATATATCCACTGTGGGGAGTAAGTTCTCATAAAGTGGCAACTGTCTCAGCGACTGCAGTAATAAAAAAGGAAAAGAAGCTGCACTAAATCTGAGAGAGCGGCTTCATTACTGGGACAAACTGTATTGTGCTCCTGAGATTTATACAACTCCGCGCTATTCTTGTTCCACCTTTTCCCTCTCTCTCTCTCCCTCTTTCTGCTTTTCTTTTTCCCATTTTCTCTTCTTCCTTTTTTGTTTTTCCTTTTTTTTTTTTTTTTTTTTTATTTCTACCCTTTATTCTGGTAAAGCTTTTGTTCTCCGTGCTAGCACTCGAATGGAACGAGCGGGACACCAATTAAAAAAATGCAAATGAGGCCAGCACTAGAGGGTGAGGCTCTCTCAGTCCTGCAACCTCTTGTTGAGATAACTGCTGCTCACTCCCTATCTCAGCCTTGTTGCAAAGTCCCTCGTGATACCGAGTTGCATTTCTTACGAAAATTTTCACTGTAGCTGCTTTTGATTTGAGCTTTGATGAGGTATCGTCGAAGAGGGTATATAATTCCAGGGTATATTACCTGCTACAAAATATAGTAGCGTAGGGAACAATCATTTGGAGAAAATTTTGTAATTAGTTTATTTCAATTTCTAGTATGCTCCCTTAAAAATTACTAGATCCTCAACCCTACTTGCCATGTTTTTCTCTCTCCCTTCCTTAAACAAATATTAATTTTTTCCTCCTTATCGCAATTTACAGGTCAATTATCAAAATTAATTTTTGCCACTTGTACACATAAAAGAGGAGTAATTCTAGTGTCGTTTGTCTGTCTTAACCCAAAATCGACTGTATCTCAACCGGTGATTCGTCAATATTATTTAAAAAAAACAACATTTCTACTTTCTAACTTTGATGATATACCTTATTTTTCTTATACTTGGCATCGATGCTATTTTAGTTTTTTTCCAATCGTTAACTAATGGGAGTGAATATCTCATTGGTAAAGCACTGTGATACTAAATCTAAGTTTCGTAATTCAGATAATTATATTTTGTTTTACTATAGTCAACCTTGTGGGTCCGGGAGCTTTCCAGGGTCCAACCAGCCTCATAGAATGGGGTAAAAATCTGTCGGTCGAGCGTGATTCTGACCAAATAACTCCCTTGCATAACCGCTGTTCTAGTACCAGAACTTTCTTACAGAGTACTTCACCCCTTTTTATTTAATTTTTTGTCTGTATCCCTACAGTCCATGAAGGGGTGCTACTGCACCCTTCCTTGTAAGGAATTACTGTGATTAGACCAACGGTTGTGAAAGGATGTGATTGAGTCAGGATCGCACTCGACTGCAAGATTTTTCCACAATTAAGGGTATATTATCAAGCTGGGAGGGCCTCTGAGGGCATCCGAACTCACGGTTTCAATAAAATTATCTGTCACAGCAGGATTTGAAACCGGGTCCTTAGAGTGATTAGCACAGTACTATACCAATGGCCCACTCCGCTGTTAAAATCACCATATTAAGTATATAAATGAGCTATAAACCAGGCTTGTCCATCCTTTTTTTCTAGAAAAGAGACTTTAAAGTCTCTAGTACTGAAAGCCAGTGGAGGCTGAGATATATCTCAATCTATTGACTCTAGCCCAACGGCAGTTAAAAATCTGAGAGTAGCCTTACCTAGCCTGAATCGTCTAAAAAATGGCATATTAAGGTCGTGATGAAGTGTAGTGTTATTTACAAATAATAGAGCAAAAATGTTTGTCCAAATGGATTTGAACAGAAAGGATACGTTTGTTTAAACATTTAGTTGTTCACACAGTTCGGTGTAAGTCCAGATACTTTAGAATTACAAAATTGTTTGATTTATTAGTAATTTATTTTTATTTATTTATTTTTTAATAAAAGATAAGATTTTCAATTTTCTATCCTGTACAATTGTCCATATTTAACTCGTGTCTGCAGGTCTAATTTGTGGGTTTCACCGTAGACATCTCTTTAAGAGGAACTCAAGGCTTGTATCTGTCATTAAAATGTAGTATAAATGCCACAAATGCAAAGTTCGATGCTATTTTACTTTTTTGATATCGTTGATATGACTTATCTTCGACATTCTGAAAAATTTGCTTTTTTTGTAAACACGCAACACTTTTATTGGTACATTAGGTTGCATCTTTCAAAGTAAATCCATAGAATTATGCAGCAAAGTCGATTATGTTTTCGATTATACGTAGTGACCATTACATATGTACAGAAGCTTGATAAGTCGCGCCGAGGTGAAACTTAAATAAACCTCTCAGGTTGTGTTTAGACTAGAAAAGAGGATTGGAAGAAGACAAACTCCCGCACATCCAACAAGTATCGGGAAGAATAAAATATGACGTAAACAAGGGATCCCGTGAGAGTTTTATGTTTCGTTCTATAGTGCTTCGCCAGGGGAGCAGGGAAGGAGTTCTGTTTTGCTTATATTTGTGGTCGCTTCCTGTTTATCCTTACCCTGGGGGCCGAGCACCTGGCCTCTGGGGTATTGTCAATATTCGAAGCCTATTGTTTAAGGAGTTGCATTATACAATTTGCATCGTTTCTCAGCTCGGCCTCAGCGCTTAGCATTTGAATGTAGTCATCATTATCGGTTACCTTTCGTAGTATATGTCTAAAATATATTGAATAGAGAGGGCTACAATTTTTTAATAATAATTTTAAGAAAAAGAACAAACTGATACACCAGCCGCATTGATTCCCTTGAAGATCTTGGTTTCTTCAAGGATGTTAACGGTAAGAATTAACCATAAAAAACATTTGGAGTGTTTATTTTTTTCCTCAATATTGAAGGCTTGCGATGAGAATATAACAAGCCACGGAATGAAACATTTTCTGTTCAGCAGTTTTCAAAAAAAAAAAAAATTTCTGAAATTCTTAAAGTTTCTTTTTTGAAAAATTTAACATAGTCCACCAAAATAACCTTTACACTTAAACCAATGGACTGGCCTACAGTATCCTATATTATTCCTATTATTATATTACCCTATTCCATTTTGAAAGGTCCGCTACCTTGGACTAACTCTGGATAAGCGACTAGCTTGAAATCTTTAAATACGTCAATTCCGACTGTTAGGCCTCTTTTATCGCACGCCAAGAATTTGACCCCAGTTTCTTGCTGGGATTTCAATTTGGAAGAACATTTGCGGACGAGCCGGATTTCTACCGCATTGAAATGTTCTCTTCTGTAGCAGAACACCAAAATTTAATTATACAACGCTCTTTTTTGAGTTTTAAAAGAAAACTTCAATTCTAGTTACTTGTATGTTTCATGATTGATTATGAAATATTTAAACATAAAACAAATACGGATAAAACAAAATATATGGTTAGCAGTAGAAACGTGAGCAATTTCGGGGATACAGATATAGGAGGAAATACGTTTAAACAGGTAAATATGTGTAAGTATTTAGGTTCTACGGTAACTAGAAAAAAGAAATAAATAAAAGCGAGATTGAAGGAAATTCTTATTATTTTTCAGTTTTAAGACTGCTTTGCTCGCGCATTCTATCTAAAAAATTTTAAATAAGCATTTACAAAACTATTATCCTTCCCACTGTTCTTTATGGATGTGAGACGTGGCCTCTTACACTAAGGGATGAACAGCCCCTTAAGGTTTTAGAAAATAAAGTATTACATAAAATATTCGAAGCGAATAAGGAGAATTAACGGGAGAATTTAGAATCCTGCACAGCACTGAATTAAGGAACTTCAGCCAGAAAATATATTTAAGGTTATAGCTTAGAACTTACGGTTGTAGGGCTTAGTAACAAGCGGATTGATAAAATATTAATAAACACTGAACCGACAGGTAAACATCCCAAGGGTTGACCAAAACGTAGATGGGAGGATTGCATTGATTTAGTAGAATTGATTTTGGAGGGGCATCAGTAGAAGAATGTATGTAGAGAACAATTAGAGGTATCGGGATCGAACCTCTGGGTTTTAATTATTTAAGCGTATATACTGTTAAAAAATTCAAAATTACTTTGTGAAAATATCTTCAAAACATGGTTTTGCAGGCTATAAAATAAATTTGAATTCCCATGTTATCAAGACTCGTACAAATTACTTAGTTTCAAAGAAATTAACCAGTTTAGAAAATTATCTATATTAGTTAGGATATTCCTGAAGAAGTTAACTAAAAAGATTATATTTAAAAAACAATTAAAAAAAACATTTCGAAATAAAGACAATAATTTAATGTCATTTAACTACAATGGACCATGCTATAGCACGGCGCACTGTATTAAATTATCACAGATTTAGATATTACGGGGATAATTTTAATAGCCTTAATATAATTTCTTTTCACTATACTATAGAACAGAGTGTAATTGCAGAAATTAAACATATTTAGGAGGGAACTCGTAGGTAGTTTGGAAATTATTTTGTTTATTCTTGGTGTGAAATAAATCGTCAACTGAGCCCATAAAATTTCAACAAGCTGCTTCCATTAAACCAAAAATAATAAATGCCAAGCTTACTGGTATGGTAATACATAAAATAAATAAATCTTTTAAAAATCAATTACAGGAATTAGCAAAGTGCCTGCGTAAAAAGAAAATATTTTATTCGAACTGTTATTTATAATTTATTGTTATAAATGAACAATTCCTGTTCATAACCAATTTAATAAACCATATTTTGTTTCATTCATGTTATGGAATGAAAAATAGTTTATTACTCTGTGACTAGGTCCCTTTAGAACAATTACAAAGGCAATTTAAATTTTATAATAACATTTATTGGCCATAAAACAGTGTGGCCACACTTAATTATAACTTATATACAGAGGAAGAAAAATAGATTAATTAAAAAGCTAACTGACTAAGTAAAAACAAAACAAAAAGTTCATTACAAAATATCTGTACGATAATAATAATGGGTCAGGTTGAAGCAAAATGTAAGGGATTTAAACGAAAGGGTTGGTACATGACGTATGTTAGAGGGAATGGAGTTCCAGAGATATGCAGCTCGGGTAAAAATCGATTTATCAAACGCAGCAGTTCGGTGAGGTGGAGGGTAGATGTCAGATAAACGGGACCTGGTAGTACGGGATTGGACAGGGAATTTGAATTGCAGGTTTTCTAGTATATATGAGGATGTTTAAGTTTAGACTCAAGATTACCCGAGAGTCCACTATATACCAGGCAGCTATAGTCAAAGTGGGGGAAAGCAAGAGAGGAAACTAAGAGTTGGCAGATTTTAAGTGTAAGGAGATAACGGATTCTATTGAATTGCTTTAAGTAGCTATGGTTCGACGGGAAATTTGGGCAATGTGTGGTTTCCAGGAGAAAGTTTGATCAAAAGGCAATGTAGCTATAATTATTTTAATGTTCTTTATTATACTCCCACCATAGTGCGGGTACTCCTATAGCGCGGTTAGTTTCATTTCCAATTGTTTATTATCTTATACCAATGATCTACTTTAGACATTTAGATACTCGAAAAATATGAAAATGAATCACAAGTGCAATAATATGTAATTGAAATCAATAAAAAATCTATTTGTATGCTGAACCGTCAAAGCTTCCTACGCTGTAAAAATAACTGATTGATCTTGTAGTCGATGAGACGGCTAGTTAGTAAAATTCTTTGCGTGTGAAGAAATTCAATCAATCAGTTCAATGTGCTACTGAATTTAAACATTCTTTTTTCGCTGTTTGCGCCTACTGGGTAATATTCTTGTCGTGTGCTAGAGCACTTACTAGACAAACTGTCCCAGCTTTCAAACCTTTACAAAAGACTTATTTATTCTAGACTATAATAAGGTTTATTTGGACTCTACTAAAACCATTGAATTCGTCTTGCATCAAATCCTTATAGTCCAAAATCCTCGCTGCTCCTTACTTTGTCACAATTGTATTTGTCTGTGAAAATAATGCTCCATATGTACCTCAGATTGAAATCTAACCCGAAACAGAATCTTTTCATTCTAAACTCCTTAACTTAGAATCCTCACAGAAATATGAAAAAAAGATGACAAACGTACAAATGTTAATGGGTAGATTCTTTACAAAAGCTCAATTAATGCAACAATAGCTTGCCACATTCGCATATTATTTATAAGTATTTTTAGCTTAAATGCAGTTGTAAATTAAAATAATAATAAAGAAAAAATAAAGTGGAACTTATTAATGTCGCGATTAAAATTGTGGCGTCACAATGCGCCAAGTGTATGCAAAATTTAAAAGGGAGTTGATGTTTTTGTACCTCTTACTAAATTGCATTCTAACAAAGCTACAAAAAACCTTGTTCCAGGAACTTTGATTTTCCTTCAACGCTCTGTTTCTCAGATGACCACTCATTGTATATTCTGACTCACTTTAAATTTCTGGATCTCGTAGCAAAAACATTTTTACTAGATTTTTCACCTTAAGAAATGTTTTATATCTCAGAAAAGTATTAGACATGCTTCTGATAGTTCTTGAAATGAAGCTGAATTCATTCAATTACAAAATAAAATGACAAAACAGAAATTTCTAAATTGCCGATTGTCGATTGTTCTAGGGTGCATGTATGCAATTTTTTTTTTAATTTTCGCTCCTAGTTTTACCTGCATAAAAATACTTTCTCGCAAATTACTAGTAAAAGGTCGTGAAGTTAATAAAAGTAACTTACACCAAAACCAAAATAATTTCCGTAATATTTCAAAATGAAGAGAAAAAGGACCGTGGATAAAAGTAAGGTACTTCAGAACTACCATTCTGTTCCGATACAAAATATATATTTATCTAAAATATATCAAGCTAACGGAACCAGGTTAGAATAAAGGAGTGGCTGAGGAGGAAGAAATATCGCCGGAACAGTATCTGAATAAAATCCCTCTTCTCGGGAACAGATCTGGGAGTTATTGCCGAATCTCTGGAGGCCTAGGGTCGAGTTCCCTACATTCGACAGTCCTCCCGCTTATTGGTTCCTTTATTTTTTTAATACTATTTTTATCGTTGTAGCTTAAAAAGATACATAGGGGATTTATTTTTTCAAAATGTGCTTTTTCTTTGGATGCTCAAAACGAGGATTACTGACCTTCTAGCCAATGCCTCATGTGTTACTGGATAAATCCAGCGAGAGAATAAAAATAGATACTACAATTTTATTTTGTGCCTGTCTTCGTTTCCTTTATTTCTCTTTAAATATCTTGAAATGCCACTAACAGTCATGAGAATTTTTAGAAATATTCCTCAAATATAGTTTATTTTTTTAATGAACAAATAACCATCAAGTTTTTGGTACAAGCTACCACCAGTTTCTATGTTGATACATTTACTTTTACTTTAAATCTAAATGGATTCCGCTATAAACGCTTTCCTTCATGACATGCGTCCCTGCACTTGATCCACGTCCATAGTTATCCGTGATACGATTGAATCGATACAAGAGATCACCGGCGTACTGCCCCCTTGATGTTTCCCTTAACATTTGGAATATATAATTTTACGGGGCCCACTGCCGTCTCCGAATGTTTTCTTCGATCTCTATTTCACTATATCTCAGGATATCACCTCAACTGCCTGGATCTAATTGTAGATGTTCCTCTTCACCCTGCAGACCACTGACGTTGTTAATGCCTCTGCATCCTACCTGTCTAACAGGTTCTCCTATGTTTTCGGCACCAGCCTTCCCATAAGGCAATCCCATTTAATTTATTTTTTTAGATATATTTATTAATTGCTAATTACAACTGTACATTAGAATACATTTAGTGAATCTGATCTAAGTTAAATTGGAGTGTTACAGTCGTGTAAAGAAACTACCCATTGGTAGCACTTTAATGACATTTTACATTAGCTGGTCTCGTCTTAGCTGGTCGACATCTTCTTTTCAGGCGCCTCGGAGGATTGTCAGGAATGGAAGACGATGGAAGGTTAGAAACTAGGGGGTTTGAGTGGTTAGGGAGCTTATAATGAAAGGAGTGGTATCTGGTTTGGGCTAGATCGGATAAATATGGAGCATTAAGCTTTTTATGTATGATTTTATTTGTGATAAAGTAAGGAGCATTGAGGATTTTACGAAGGATTTTGTAATGTAAGGATTGAATACGAGAGAAATTCGAAGGTTTAGTGGAGCCCCAAAGCTCAACTACATATGTCCAGATTAGCCTTATTACAGTTGTGTAGATCAGTCTTTTGTAATGTGTTGGAAGTTCAGACCGTTTGTCAAGTAAGTGCTGTTATAGTCAAAATCGACGTGCAGTTTCCGGTCTTTTCAGTCTTGTGTGAGGATTCCAGGTTAATCGTTTGTCCAAATATAGTCCAAGGTAGCGGATCTGTTCGACAGGGGTAAGAGTAACATCATTAAATGAAACTGTAGGGAAGTCAGTAGGTTTACGACGAATGGTAAAGGTGATTTGATGGGATTTCATTTGAAAAAATTATTTGTTTCCCTGGTGAATGTTTTGAGGTACAATGGCGCTTTTCTCAGATCCTGGGTGGTTGCCGTAAGAATTTTGATCAACTCTAGCTTATTGGTGTGCACCTGGCATAGTGTTTTCTCGTAGAGGACCTAATCTCGGCTTTCACCACCAAAGATGGTTTTTTTCAGAGATAAGTTATAATAGATAAATAAGTGGGCAATGAATTTTTTGTTATTTATTTGCTTTTTTTAAAATCTCTATAATCTCAACAATAACATGAAAGTGTACGTGAATTACAGTAAAAAATTTCGTCTAATCCAGAAATACTCATTGTTTCAGTTTATCATTACTATAGTTCCCGAGGGATTGAAAATGGGTTCGGGAAGATAAATTTTAAGTGGTTTCAACTTTTCTTCTCTCACCCTCGTCATTTTTCTTTAATATAATAACATCAGTTTTACATATTTGTGTCACATTTCAGGTTGATTGCATAATGGGAAGTTAACTAAAATTTAGTTAAGATTGTTATTGATTGCAATGTAACTAAATAAAAAATATTGGTCTGTAGGCAGTGTTTATTACATCTATATAGCCAAAAATTTTTTTTAAAAATCTTTTGTATGATGCAAACATACCTTAAATTTTTATTTTAAGTTCAGGAAATTTTATTAATTCAAAAAATGAGGCTCATAAATAATTTATATTCATTAACTTCTTCCTTCCTCATTTTGTTTGTGGAGGAGGGTAGGGTGACTTCGATGAGCTTACTGCCAAAAGCCAAAGTTAACAATTAAAAAAGAAAGAAATGGATTATTATAATTTACTATTTTTAATTTATTGATATTCATAATGATTCAGAACTAAAATCATATAACGAAACATATGCTAAAAATAAAATTTGTTGTAAATTATTTCAATACATTTATTATCCACTGTGTGTAGATCTTCATTAATGTGTCATATTTTTCCTGTATGTGGTTCGCGCATATGAAACAGGAACGATGTTAAAGGTTTGATTTCCTGAGCAAGGCATTATTAATAGGTTGGTGTTGCTAAAGGGAAACAAAGGTATACAATAGATAAACTAAATATCAACAGCGGTTTTGCTTATTAAAGCCTTCTGCGTGTCAAATGAATCAACAACTCCATCATAATTGAAAAAAGTGTTACAAAATTAAATATAAATTTTAGGAAATTATAATTTTTTGTAATTATTTATTTTATATTGAACCCTGAGTACCACACTTTAATATTAAAAATTACCTACGCCACAGGAAGTGGACTATTACGCCATTTTCCCTCTCGCAGCACAATACAATTTTACTCGTCCTCTTAGTTGGTCCGCATCCCGCTCAACATCCTCCAGAACAACACACGCCAAAAGATGGTCCCCATCCATGTCCCCCATGTGGCATAGAGGACATTTCGGGGAATCTACGATGCCAATTCGATGAAGGTGTTTTTGGAGCAGATCATGTCGAAAACAGGCCACTCTCTCAGCTCTGCTAACATTGCCGGGGATTCTTTTTTCCTTATCCAGTAGTATCCCATTTTTTTCCTTCCGCTTGAACTTTGTGTCTAGCACTTGTTCTGTCCTTATAATAAGAGCTTATAAGTGATTTCACTGTTCTGTAAGAAAGTGGTAGAAAAGGCTGGTTCTCTACACAACCAAGTTTAGCCAACTTGTCAGCTTGCTCATTACCATCTATGCCAACATGGCCTGGTATCCACTGCAGAGCTATAGCCCTTCCTCTTTTCTTCATGATAGCAGCCATGTTTCTGCACTTTTCTTCCGTGGCTGATTCTGCGGTACCTGGTGTTGTTAATTTTTGTATTACGGCTTTGGAGTCGCTGAAGATTACAGTGTTGTCATTGCATTCAATAGTGGCTTCCATCGCAAAGCAGATAGCCTGCATTTCTGCATCATAATT
>NW_027108542.1:272531-303193 GCF_000696795.3 Halyomorpha halys
ATATTCATTATGTCTATAAAATATTAATAAATTAAATTATAAAAAATGAAATTATGATTTAATATGCCATATATCTTAATCAAGCATAAAAAGAACAAGTTTCAACTCCTTATTATAATTGAAGCTTTCTTTTTAGCAAAACATTACAGATTATCTATATACTGTCTCGTTTGTTCAACAATCAACATCGTACAAAACAAAAGTAACTTATGACTTAGTTTCTAAAGATAATTTATACTCGGTAGGAAGAAAACTTACGCCTCTTGAAAGGAATGTTCCAGCCAAAAAGACCCGGGACGACCCTGGAAGCCGCATAATACCGCTGAAGAGACGATAGAGATGGAAACGCCTTTATCAACCTTTTGTCCAGGACTTGAAAGCCTTCACTTCGGCAGGTAGTTACCTGAAGCTGACAATATAGTTCTCCTGTCCTCTCTCAATATGGATATTTTGGGTCTTCTCTAGTGCTCTGGCGAATTCATATTTAGTTTCCACCAGTGGAGATAATTATTTCAGTACTCATTCTTATCATGCCTCTAAAAAAATTTCGGTAAATTACGAGCATTTTTTTTATATACATATTTCATTATTTCATCATTACCATAACGGCAAGGAAGGCCTTACATGTTTACTATAAAAAATTGATCTTCTGTTGTTGATCTTTCTGAATGTGGGGATTTAGTCCCGTGTAAATGACACTCTATAATAATGTGCAAAACTATTTACTATATTATAATTATTGAACCATTTTGAATAATAAAAATAATCCAAAATAATAATAATAGCTATGGCCTAGCGTTACCATCTCAAATTTCGCACAGATAGTATAAACACTTATTATATGATTTGAAAAAATTATGAAATTGAGATATGCTCACAAGTTTTTTTAAAACAGAGCTGTTAAGTCCTTATCTCCGTCCGCTGGAGTCCCTCAAGGTAGTATCCTCGGTTCCATCCTCTATTCAATCTATACAGCTGACATCCCAACCAATCCATTATAAAAGATTGGTCTACATGACTAAAATAAGGCCAATATGGAACTAGGGAGTTGAGCTTTGGGACACCACTAATCCTTCGAATTCCTCTCATATCCAATCCTTATAATCCAACATCATTTGTAAAATCCTCGATGCTTGTTACTTTTTCATAAATAAGATCATCCATAATGATCTTAAGGTTCAATATTTAATCGATCTAGCCCGAACCAGGTATCAATCCTCCCATAATAAAATCCCTAACCATTCAAACCCACGTTTCTAACCTTACTTTCTTTTCTATTCCTGACAATCCTCCGAGGTGCCTGAATAAAATATGGCCTCGAGACCTTCTAATGTGGAAATATTATTAGTGCTTATTAATAAAAATGAATATAACCCGGATGATAATGATAATAAGCTATTGTCTTACAATAAATTAGCTAAATTAAGACCGGGATTCTATTTGTTTCAGTAATATTCGTGAAATAATATTCACAAGACAGCCACTTTAAACCTTTAAAAGATGATTGAAAACAAAATGAATTCAGAATTTTTTTATTTTCAGCTCTTTTTGCTAAATTTAGTAGCGTAATTTAAAATTATGTTAAAGTATGTAGTTCAAAAGTTATAAAAAATAATCACTAGAGTATGAATTGTAATTGAAGCTGAAAAAAATCTTGTACGATTCCGTTTACATGAAATAACGGGGTTTATATTTAATAATAAAATCGTGGTATGATCAGTAATTTTTTTTTTATTGTCATAATTTGAAGTAAAATTAAAACGTATATAGAGATTTACATGGTTTTTCCCTCTATATGTTTCCTCTATATGTTCCTCTATATGTTACAAAAGCGATTGTAAATATATTTGTGTAATTAAAAAATTGTTAACAAAATATTGTACAAATCATTGTTAACTTTAATTGTGTTTTAATAGGTTTTTTTTCAAATAAAACATATGTTTCACTTTAAGACATTTAAACAATTTTTTGATGTACAAAATCTGTTTGTGTATGATCAAAGATACCAAAGAATTTTACATTTACTTTTAAAATATTTTTAAAAAAATCAATTACCATAATTGAAATAGGAATTTCTATTTACATTATTTTGTAACGTTAATTACAAAAAACACTTTTCATTATTAAGAAGTGTTTTAAAAAAATTTAAATAAAAACGAAAAGAAACTGGATTCCGATTAGTAGATTGTAGGTGTCACAGATCAACCAGGTCACTTAACGTGAACTCTATTCTTGGTATGAATGGTATAATCAGTTTATTAAAGGCTTAATACAAGGCCAACTATTAATAGTTTTGAATACTTGTGTAGAAGGTAGTATCAGTGCTTTAAGAATTTTCAGGTTTGAATGTGGTATATGAGCATAAATGCAAGGAAACCTGTCTAGGACATTTTAATAACGTTACTCCTTTTTTTTATAATTTAAAAATCACTGTATTTTATTGTTTTATTCCATAAAGACGAACTAGTGCAGAAAATTAAGCTATATTTTTAAAAAAATAAAAAGGATATTAATTGAAGTGACGTCCTATGAATAATATAAAAAATTAAGTCATATATGTTTTTATTTCTGGATTCTGTTTACGCTAACAAAAAAAAACAATAATCTATTTTGTTTTTTATTCTTTACTACCTAAGAAGAGATTAAATGGTACACAAATAAATGTTTCATGTCCTTTATAATTCAAATGTGATTTTTTTTTTCGAAAGAATGTTTTCGTTTTTTTTTTCATCAAGACGTCACCAAATTCTACGCTGTCAAAATATCGATAATATTTTAATTATTATAACATTAACTTGCTAAATTTAATTCATTAAACGTAAAAATGAAATTTACATCAATGAATAGAAAAAAAATAATAAAGAAAAATGTTTTTTTAAAAAAGAAACACACAAAGTTATATAAATAAATTTGTTTCCTGATTTTATTCTACTAAATTAAAACAAATATATTAATTTTTTTTTTAACCCTATACTTGTACGTTGTTTGGTTTTTTTTTGAGAAATGTAACTTTTTTTCAGTTGTTACTTGAAGTTCTCTTTCTTTTCTATATTTCTAGCATCTAAATATATTGTGGTCTGGAACTTTTGTGGCCTACATAATTCACTATTTCTATCGTATTTTATTGTCATGAGGTTGAGGTATTTCTGTGGGTATTCCTGATTTTTTCAATTCTAACTATTGGAACAACATTTAAAATGTTATATGATTCATTTGTAGAATGCTTTTTTTTAATTCTTTACGAGAGAGCCACTTACTTATTATCTTATTACGTCAGTAATTTATATTAGTCTGGATAGCATTAGCATCCCCTGATGCTAATTAGAAATAATCATTAATGGCTTTTGATATAATCGAATAAAATTGAAAGTTAAATTAAGATCGAGTTAAAGTTAGAAGAACTCTTTGAAAGAAAGCCAAGGAATTTCATCAAACCTTGATTTAATCGCATCAGTATCTTTCTTGTAGAACGAGTCGATAAGGTCCTATTGCCGCTGTATACCAGGACAACCTCCTTCCCTATCCTCCTAAGATATCCTTTTTAGTGATTTTATTAAAGAGGTCTTTATTGCTAAGCCGTCTGTTTGGGAAAGCGCGCACACAGAGGCTGAGAAAGCACTAGCCTCAGCAAATAGAGCCGAGTCTTCTCTTATTGCTCTATATTGGGCGGCTCTGTTCCGGATCGGCTAGCAGATATTAATAACACCTAGTGTCCTGGTCTCTTACGATATTGGAAGAATTCTTGTTCGGGGAGAAAATAATGGATCGAATATACTAGAAAGTTACATAACTTCTGTTTATTATCCTTCCTATGTTCAATAATAATATTAAAAATAATAATACTTCAATATACTAATTTAATTTAATCTAAATTCAGGGTTCAACAATACTGTTTTTATATAACTTAGGTTTTTAGTGTTTATAAGTTGTGATGGAATAAGAAACACTATAGTCAACGCAATATATTAATTAAACTTATCAATAATTTAATCAGAGTTAAAATTAACAAAAATAAAATTATATCTGGTATAAAGAAAAATCTTAATGTGAAAAATAAACTAAAATAATTTATTAATGTAAAAAAATAAAATAAAATTTTACTTTTTGATGCAGTTAGTAAAACAAAATTATACGGATATGACCGAAAAAAACCGGTTACATGTAGTGAAGTACACACACATTTAGGTAGATTACTAGCACTAATTCTATTAGTACTGACTATAATCATTACCTATTCGATGCTTATGTAATTATAGTGCTGTCCCATTACACTTCTTAAATTGAGTATGGCCACCCTAGTGGTATGCCAACTATTATCCCCACCAGGGATGCCAGAGTTAGTTAATATCTGAAAAAAAACTGTATATTTTCAATAGCTGTTTCGATGGTATTTTAAATAACCACTTCGGATTTTTTGTTAAATTAAATAAAAATATAGAATTTCGTGTTTCTTATTTTAAATTATGAACCTCTGTAATGGATCAAGAAAAACAAATTGATCTGGTTAAAACTTGAGGGTTTACGTTTTAAAATTTGTTAAATCTAAAAATCAAATAACAAAATCTTTTAGTAGGAAGTATGCAGCTTATTTTCTGAGACTATTTGGTCGATTAGTCAGATTTTGCACCTAAAGCATAGGTCACTCGAGGGAAATCCTCAAAACCCGTTATTAACATACTACAGTACTACAGGCGTAACTTTGTGCTTCTAATACAGACATATCAAACACTTCATAAGCCTGTATTATATATTCCTATTTATATAGGAAAATAGTAATATTTTTGCTGATAATTAAATTGTTATCCCACACCCTATTTAAAAAAAAATTATCTCTTTAATCTATAAAATAACAGAATAACCAGAAAGCTGGTGTTATTTCTGTTTTGGGCTTCTGTGTCCTGTTTATCAAACTGGAAACCTAGTGCAAGATAGCTAATGACACTCGAGAATATGAAAGGCCTGATCGAATATAATTTTTGAGTAATAAACAAAGTGAATGATTTCAATCAAACATCACTGGTACAGCTTTCACCTAAAAACTAACATAAATTAAATTTTTACAATACACGACATGATAATATTACTCAAAGGAAAATATACATTCAAATACTTGATTCTATTTATATATTAAAAGTTTTAATTATATAGCGAATTTTTAAACAGACACAAAAAAGTTGCACCAAAACTATGCAGAATTATTAATATATGAATAATATGGTTAAATTATAAAATACTATTTACAATTAATGCCTGACCTCATTGTAGGAAGGTTAAATATATTGCATGATAAGTGTGTGGTAGTAGTATTAAGTTAATCTGTAATCAAAATTTTTAAAATTTAATGGGAAAGTGTCAAAATAGGCGATGAATCATAAGATAAGGCATTAATAAATTCATATGACCCCTTTATTGTTTCATAAGTTGAATTTAATTAAATTTATTGACCTGGGCAGAATAGCCTAAAAAAAGTTTTTAATTGTTAGATGTGAATTGTAAATTTATATTTAAGTTATGCTAATTTATTAGTAATAATGTTGTTTGTTAAAAATGAATGTATGATAAAACTTATTATTTCATAGATTGTCCTTGAGAATGGACAGTTTGGCCCAAACGTTGTACATTTAAGATATAATCGAATGAACTGCATTATTTTATTTTTCTACAACTATTAATTTGAGTAGTAAAATTATATATAGGGTTTTAATTAATAACTGGACTGACTGATTCTAAACCAGCAATAACACTTCTTTTACTATAATCTTGGCTGTTGAATTCACAAAAATTAATTTAAACGTTTGGCATTTATAATTTTTTATAATCCAAAATTATTTTATATTTCCATTGTTCATACAACTGAACTAAAAATTTCTTTATAATACAATTATTAAAATTCAATCAATAAACATACAATTGAAATTTGTAAAATGTTTTTTTGACTCTGCCTGTAGGTCGAAGTAAGTAAATTGTTTAAGATCAAGCCCAACTACCAGATTTTTTCCCAATTAATAATAACTACGTTATAGAGTCTGAATACGATGGAGGCTTTAGAACCCAAAGAGTTGACTCAGGGCTATAGTAATAATATAAATAGTTATCTGCCACAGCCGGATTCGAATCCGTGGAGCTAGTAACAATGCCTTATGCCAACCCCCGTTGGATTAATTAATTAAATCAAAATATTAAAAAATAATTAAATTAAATTAACAGTATTGCCCGTCTTCTGTTATATCAGTATTCTCATCGAATGTTATTTAATTAAAGCTAATGGAATAGTTAGCAGTATCACTCTTAACCAATTAACATTCGTGATAATGAATGCAGGAATTATTTGTGCAGACACATTTATATCACGTATGGTTCGTGCTCATTGTTAAATATAATCAATTTTATTTATTCAATTAACAAAAAGTGTCAATCTTCAAATAAACTATGAACGAATGTAATGAATTTTCTTTTTTTGATATGCATATATAAACATTTTTATTATTTAATTATAATTATTAATAATAAATAAATATTATTAATAATTTATTACTTTACAAAAGTTAATATTTTAGTTGTCAATTTTTTCGATTATTTAGGTAGTTTATAATGGTTTTTTTTTTATCGTTTATCAAAACATTTTACTTTGCTAGGAAAAATATTTTTCATAGTTCCCTTAGTATGTTTATTTTACCAAGTTAGTGTCCAATTAATCAAAATAAATCCTGCGTTTCGATTTAACTTTAACATCAAGTCAGATTGTAGAAAAAATAAATATTTAAGGTTATTGTTATTGGTTTGGATTTTACTTTTTGAATATTTATTAAAAAGTTCATGATACAACTCTCTAAATAAATAGATTAAAATTAAATCAGTAATACTACAACTTATGAAGGTTCAGGGATGCAGAACGTTTGGGGAAGTACCGTTTCTGGGCCAATGGTTGTCCGAGAAGGTGATTTGGTCTGAATCACGCTCGACCGCCAGCTTTTTACCCAATTAAGGGTTCCCACTTCATTGAGGCTGGATGGATCCACAGGGTTGATTTACAGCCAGAGCGAAATAAAAAATAATTATCTAATACAGCCTGATTCGAAACTGGGTCCTTAGAGTGCCTTACCACTAAGCTACCTGCTCCAATTATTTTTTTTCTCAAAAACTCAGATACATATTCTTATTTTAATTTAGGAGTTGTTAAATCATATTTTAGTCAAAATAACAAAAATAGATAACATATAATTAACCTTGTTTGTAATCATGACGAAAATATGATTTAAGAAATCTTAAAAATAAAATAAGAACTTGTTAATATATAACCAGTCAAAATATTTCTCTTTTACACACAATTTATACACTATATAGTGTATAAATTGTGTGTAAAAGAGAAATATTTTGACTGGTTTTTATGTTTTTGACTTATTAGGTGTTATTGTATTTTGGACTTAATAGATGTATATATTTGACCTGGGCAGAATAGCCTGTATAGAGTTTTTTAAAAGGATTAAATGTCTCATAGTAAATTAAGATGTCCCTGAAGATGGCCGAATTGGCCGAAACGTTGGACATGTAAATGAAATAAATGTTTTGAGACTAAAATTTGGATAGTGTGTTGAATTATTTAGTAATTAAACAACCTTGTTGATAGTGATATTTAAAAAAAAAATGCATCTATCAGACATAAGAAATCTGATGACCACTGTATATCACAGGCTCTATATCTTCCAATTACCAGCCTCTAGCCGGGTTATCGGATGCCCTAGCTGTGATAGAAAGGCCCATGGGTCTCTAAATGTTTGAGAGAGGATACTCCCTCCCTTTTGTTCAAGAAGAATTTAAATGCATGAGTAGGCCCCAAGAATTTCCACTTTCCGAAGAATACATTTATCTTGCGCCTCTGAAAACATTTTTTAGTAAGTGAATACTCCCTTAAGGAATCAATAGATTCGATTACGCAGGTAGATAAATATTAATCATGCGGTTTTTAATTTACTATGTGATACTAATTTATTGTAAACAACTTTATTATTTTTGTATATTTTTTTTAGTGGAATACATTTTTGAATTACTTATTATCAATCAGAATAGTTGATGAAAAATACTTTTTCCTCCGAGGTGTCTGAAAAGAAGATGGCCACGAGACCTTCTAGTTTAAATTAATGTTTGAAGTACCACCAATGGGTGGTTCCTTCCAAAGATTTTCAAGTGTATATGAAACATACCACATATTTACCTATTGTATTATTTTGTACAGTTGTAAATTACAATAAATAAACAATAAAATAAAAAAAAAATTTTTGATGATTTTTATTTTTTTTTGCCACTACTTTGGGCATAATCAATATTAACAAATGAACACATTCATACTAAAATTAAGAAAATAATAATAAGAATATAATATATATAAATAAAAATAGTAAAACCTCAATGTGTATACAAATAGAAAGATAAATAAAATTTACATACTTAAACTATTTAGATATAGAAATTACAAGAAAATCCAATTAGTAAAATTTTTAATATAACAATAAAATAAAAGCGCTAAGCACATTTTCGCTATAATGTGCAATATTTACACCCTCGACCTGAGGATTTCCGAGTCTACTCTCTCTTTCCCCAAGCAAGAGGGGTTGTCTTGGCTCTTCGAGATCCAAGCGCAGTCCTTTCAACTGGTAATAACAAGCTGTTATTACAAGCCGTTGGAGGATGAGTAAGTGCGCTAGAAATGATATTTTTAATATATTGTTATAAGACTATTCATTTTTCCTTAAGCAGAAAGAAGCGTTGGTTACTAATAGTTTTTTCTTCTGCTATTTTGTGTTTGTACGTGTCTCCGAAAGGCCGAAAAACGGGGGTTGAAAACATTATTTTCCTGCTGTAAAAAAGTTGGAACAACGGAATTATATATATCGGCGGTATTATGTTAGGAAAACTGATCCTACAATTTTTGGAAAAGTATATCTCACGTGGTCCGGAAAATTGTTTTTCGATGAAAAAATGATAATATGTTTATATTTTCGAGAACCTGGAAAATTCCTAATTGTGTTTATCATTGTTTAATAGCGGTAAATAAAATTATATAATAAAATATACTCAACTAATCTACACGATTCTTGGGAGTTATTTAGGGCTGTATAAACTGCACTAACGGGCGCAAACCAGATCTAATTAAACAAATTAGAACCGAAGGTATAAAATAAAACATTTGAAACTAATATTTCGCCCTTATGAGGACATTAAATCTTATTGAAATTAATCTAATTGGTGGCGTACACCTGTCGAGTTATGATATTGGTTTTTTAGCACCTCAAGAAACCCTTAAATATACATTCCCGAATAAATCAGAAAATAAAAGTTTTTGTCCCAAAATTTTCGGCTTAACAATCAAAAAAGTATAAATAATTTAACAGCATGTATTTAGCTCTCCAACGGTTGTATTAAGGAGGAAATAGGATAAATAGTAACGCAGTTATGAACAATGGGCCCAGGGAGCAAACAAATTCTTTATACCTTTCTTTTTTTTCGATAATCCTTGAAATAAATTAAGTTCATTTTTTTAAATTTATTCGATTATAGTATTTAAAGGTTTCAGACGACGCTATAAACAAATATGATATGCCTTTTCATATCAGAACATTCACAAAATAATGTATTTTGCTTGTTTGTTTTCAAAGGGCGTTCAACAGCCTGTACATAAACGCCCGTTGGTTTTGGTAAGGTATATTTGTTTCAGAGAGTCATACCTGTGGTATGGTGTGCGGGTCTGCCCCAGTGGGACTCTCTTTCGTGAGGTTTGAAATATTATATAGCTTGGTAATTATAATTTTTTTAATAATAGATCGTAACGATAGTGGTGAAAGGATGATGAAAAGTAGATAATTTTAATAAATAAAGCAAGATAAATAGATATTTATAATAATTAAAGGTTGATTATTAGGTTAATCTTATGGATGAATTTAATGACTCTTTTGATTACGGATTCGTCGTTTCCCAACACCATTGGAACACTTTTTGGTATCCCTAACCGATTCAGAGTTAATTTGTAGTAATACCATTCTTCAAAAATGTGTTTAACGGCCCGATTACCATTACATTTCGAACATTTTGGAGGGGCCTCTTCTGTCATGAGGTGGACGTGTGTCATTCTGAGTCGCGTGATCGCTCCTTCTTCGCGGCGTCTACTTTGGGTATGTAATCCAGTACTTAACATCTTTCTTTATAGATTTCAACTTACTGGGCGGACTAAATAATGTATTTTACTTACTTTACTGAAATCTTCATTATTTTTTTTTTTAATTTTTATTGAATAAAATCATTTAATAGAATCAGTTATATATTTTTTCTTATATTACAAAAAGAGATAAATCGATTGACATTTAATACCTATGAAAGAAATGTACTATTTCTTAATTAATGCTTAATTTTGTTAAAACATTTTTTTTTTTAGGAATCAAAATAGCCTATAATCTTCCCGGAAAAATCCTGAACATTTAGCCAAACAGCCCATCACAATCGGTTAACGGCGTGGCAGAACATAAAATACAAATAAACAAATATTGATTTCAGATTCATACTTAAAAAAAAAGTTAAAAAAAAAAAAATGTCTTTGCACAATCTGTGTAGTTTTCAAAAAATCTAGTTTAAAATAAATATTTTTCACTCTTATAATAATTTCTTAAAAATATACATATTTTATATTTTAAAAATTATCCTTTATAATTAACTACTGGAACCAGAGATAGATTCTGTATTGAACTAAAACTTGAATAGCAAAAACGTCCGTTTAAAGGTCGAAGAGGGAAAAAATGTATCGTAGGTGGGAGCTCTACGAGAGGCAATATTGGTGGACCTTTTGTGGTGGCATCCGCCCTCTGACACCACAATAGTTACTCCTTTGCATCACAATTGCTCTCTGCAGTGTGTCTCGCTACTCAACATTCAGTCCTTTATATCCGTTCACTAACAGGCACAGTATGTTGTAATCTTCTTTCTGACCTAGGGCAAACATAAGCTTATTTCTGTTGTAAACAAGTATTTTACACGAAACTAAGTGAATAAAAAAAAAAATAGATATTAAATAAAAATATTAATAAAATTGTACGAAATTGATTAAATAATAAAATTAAAATGTTTGAAATGAGATCAATCTTGTTTCCATTTTTTTTTATTTTTCAAAGGTACATAAATAAAAATAGGTTTTTAAAATATGTTATTTTTGTAATAAAATACAGACCTAAGAGCCGAAACGACGGAGATTAAATAAACTAAGTTGAGAGTTAAGGAAAGAATTTGTGTTGTAATAATATGTGAATTATTTAAATAATTAAAATTTGAATAAATAATTACAACAAATCATTTCAATTTTAGTATGTATACCACTGAAGCGAGTACATTGACGAAGAAGTCGCCCAAAAAATTGGAGCGGCTGGGAAGATGTTGAGTATCGTCAAATGGGGTCTCCTGGGAAGAAGAGAGTTGACAAAGCAGACCAAAATAGCCCAATATAAATTAACCTTTCTTCCTATCCTATCCTACTCTTCAGAATCGTGGACCCTCACTTCAAAACACAGGAGTCAGTTACAAGTTGAGATGTCTGGGAAAATATGAAGAAAGATACGGAGAGATAGGATACGGAACGCTACCATAAGGGCTCCTATCGACATCAGACCGGCTGAGACCATTCTGAAGGAGCGCAAACGAAGATGATTTGGACATCTTTTTAGTATAGATTCAAATAGAAGCGCCAGGAAGACTTACGAGACCCGCACGGAAGTCACATCTCCTGGGAGGACTGTGTTAGGTAAGGGAGGCATTCAGGAATCGTGGAATGAAATGGAGTAGTAGAGAGCTGGTTCAAGAGGAAGAAATGTTGGCCAGACTCTATAAGCAGGATCTTCACACCACTGAGCGGTAGAACAGGGAATGATTGTGATGATGATGATGATGATGATGAATACATAAATACAATGGAGAGTTAGCGTGATTGTTTAAGTAAAAAAAAAAATAATAAAAAATTGTAGGAAATTTATTTCCTGATTTTTCAGATCAACTATTATGGTTTGTTTTGTATTAAAGTAGGTATATTTTCCTTTCTGATATTTCTGTTTTTAATGAAGTATTTTGGAAGGTGAAGATAAAATATCAAAAAGAATATAATAATGGCTGTTGGCAATAAACAGAATTTCTGATTAAAAATAATTAAATTTCTTTTACAATGTGAAGATAATGAAGTAAATAAATATTCAATCATGACAACCCACATTGTTCCGGATGAAAGGGGATTTGTTATAATTTTTTAGACTAAGGATCCTGTCTTTAATATCAATGAACGACCTATATCCCGAGTAGTAGGATCAGCACTCCTTAGGTGTAGGAATCGGTAATTCGGGAATGCCGACTGACGTACAAAGAAGGCGAGTTGGCAAACAAAGGCTAGAGAGGTAGCTGGATTGGTCGAAGAGAAGCTAATTGGAGGACAAGGTAAGTGAGTGAGTTAGGTCCTGGAAGAGCTGGAGGCGCTGGAGGCTGAATGCTAAAGAACTGAGAATGTGATCAATCAAAGGACATTCTCTCCTCAAAGGCATTGTCCTTTAATGCCCTTTGTCCTTCTTTTGCCACCCTCCTTCGCCCAGGTCGGGCCAGTAGTCAGTACGGAAACTTATTTAAAAGGAATTCAGCACTGGGGACCCATTTATATCTCTTTATCCCTTAATAATCATATACCTTCTTCTTAGAACAGAAAAAAAGATAAAAAGTGTATCAGCAATACATTCCAAATTTATAAACTCTACCTTAGTGACCTAGAGAAACAACAGTAAAAATATTAAACCAAGTTTATGCTTGCGGTCAAGAACTCTAAAACCGTATAATACTACTTACTACTTAATGAATACTGGTCAATATTAAAATAACCAATTATGATAAATATGGATACAAAATGGAAACTTCTTAAGTAACCAACTATTTTTTATAAAACTTTAGTTTTGAAAAAAAAAAGGTGTTTTATTATAACATATTTCCACATCAGAAAAGGAATGCACTATTTTAATACAATTTATATTTATATTTATATCCACTAAAATGTCTCTGGAGTAATTGAAAAATTTAAGAATAAAACAGATATAGAACTCCATTAACATTTCTAGAGGAGAAGATCTCGAGGCCATCTTCTTTTCAGACGCCTAGGAAGATTATTAGGTAATGAAGGAGAAGCCAGGTTAGAAACAAGTGGATTTGGATGGCTGAGAAGTTTGTTATGGAAGGAACGGTATCTGGTTCTGGCCAAATCGGCAATATATGGAACATTGGGGTCCTGATGGATGACTTGATTTGTGACAAAGTAAGGAGCATTAAGGATTTTACGAAGGATTTTGGATTGGATTCTGGAGGAATTTGATGGTTTAGCGGAGCCCCAAATCTCAACTCCGTATGTCCAGATAGGCCTTATAATAGTCATGTAGATCAGTCTTTTGTAATGGATTGGCAATTTAGACCGTGTGTCTAGTAAATGTTGCAATAGTCGGAATCTACGAGCAGTTTCTTGTCTTTTTAGTCTTGTATGAGGATTCCATGTCAGTCGTTTGTTGAGATGTAGTCCTAAGTAACGGATCTGTTCGACAGGAATAAGTGGGGTACTAATTAAAGCATACTGTAGGGCAAGAGGTCATGGGTTTACGTCGAAGGGTAAATGTGATTTGGCGGGATTTATTGGAATTAATTTTAATCCTCCAGTTTTGGCACCATTCTTCAAGGGTGGTGATTTGGGATTGGAGTGTTTGGGATACTATGTAAGGATCATTGTTCACTGACAATAGACATGTGTGATCGGCATACGTGGTGAGAATAGTGTTAGGATGGGTTGGGATGTCAGCTGTGAAAACTGTATAAAGGATAGGACCAAGTATAATACAATACTTAAACTCAAAATCTATTATTAAAATAAACTAACCGATAGGACACTAAATAAAAATTATTAAACAAAATGAAATTTTTAAAAAGTACTAAACAAATTAATGATTTTTTAAAAATCTGAGTATGCAACACCTATTTATGATATATTCTTAACATTGGGTATACGATACCCATGCTCCTGGTATGTGAAAGAAAGAGATCATCATGGGTACACCTTTTTGATAATCATCTCTATATTTTATTTTTGAAGGAATTTTAAGCAGTACATTGCTCATAGCTCTTGTTATAATTTTAATTTGTATATTCATTAGTTGGTCTCAATACCAATATAAACAAAAGTAGTTAGATAAGACGGAAGATTCAACTTGGACGTTCCCGACCCGCTTAAGAACCTCCATAGCCTGACAGGCTGATTGGGCTGGAATCTCCTGGCCGTCGCTTAAATCTAAGTCCGCTGCTGATTTATTGGCTCCCCCTCCCCCCTTGCTGGAAGGAGGAATTAGCTGCCAGCAATAGCACCGCTACAATTAAAGAAGGTAGCTGCGCCTTCGGGGCGGCTGAAGTTTTACAGCCCTGTGAATTCCACCTAGAGAAATTCGCTAGACATTATAAATATAAATTTAACTCGAAAGTATTTTAAATGAAATACAAACTAAATTAAAAAAAAAAATCTTTATTTAATTTTTTTTTTTTTACCTGCTTCATTGTCATTTCTAATATAAGGATAGATGAGCATTATCCTACAAGTTATGAACTTACTCCAATAGGAGTGGGAATGCATAATTTTCATTCACTAGGCCACCACTAACGTGTTCAAGGCGGAATCGAATCGGTGCCGCTGCAGTAAAATTTGATTTAGTAAAATAAGTCAGTTTAATCTTTCCAAACCAAGCGAACTTGTCGGTTTGGGTGCCCTTCGGTGTATATATAAAGTGGGTGCACTTCATTGGAGGGGGGAATCTGGCACATGAGCGTGATCATGAACTAATCACCTCCTTGTACAACCGTATTCGCAGTGTAGTGATACAGGTTTTTTTTTTTTCAAACATAAATAAAGTGGTTATATTAGTAATGTTATTTCTGTACCTAGAAGGCAATGTCAAATTTTCTTAAGTTAACAGGAAGTTTTTTAATCTTCAAATAAAAGTATGTTTTATGTTTTATGCTTTTCGAAAGCATGTTACTATCCTTGTAATAGGTCTGGTTGTCCTCGTAGTTATCTATACTTAAGGGTAAAAGCAATAACATTTCTATCATGTTAGAGTTGTGTGATTTTCTAAATAAACCAAAGGGATGACGAAAATTATAAACAAATGGTTTTTATTTTAATTTCGCTATAAAAATTAATGAATACAGTCGTTTAACATAAGGTACACACCTTTGTAATGCAATCGAGAGATCTCAGCTTTTCCCGGTCGGAAGGGATGCTTATATTTTTTTTTTCCTTTTTACCATTTAGTTATTAATTATCTTTCTACCAGGAAGAGGTGTAGCCTTCAGAAGTTTCCTCATGTTGGGAAATAAACGTCTATATTTTTTTAGTATTTTATCTGTTTTGTTTATACTTTTGTTTTTCTCTTTCTTTTTTCTTCTCCTTCTTCTTTAGTCCCTTTCAGGGTGGAAATGCCTCTGTCCAGGCAAACCAAGCCTCTCGATCTCGAGCCTGCACCTTCATAGCATCCTAGTTGTCCCTCTTCTCTCTCCCACTCTGGAGATATAGTCCTTCCATTCTATTCTTGGTCTACCTCTTGGGCGTTTTCTTGTTGGTCTGGCCTCAAAATATTTTCTGGGATCCCTGTCCTCACTCATCCGACACAGATGTCCAGATGTCCAAACTGAGTTGTCTCTTTTCAATGGTATCCATGGCCAACATACTGTCTTGTCCTCTCATTCCGTATGCAATCCCTCCTAGTTCGGTCTGCCACTCTCCGTAGGTATCTCATTTTCATAACAGTAATTCTGCTTTGGTGGTTATCAAGTGATACCAAGCTTTCACTTCCGGAAAGGATCCTTGAAGATATGTAAAGTAACATTCTTCTCTACCTCCCTCTTCCCTATATCTGTGTTGCAGATGTGGTAGTATGTTGCTTTTGTCTTCTTTATCCTATTGGATATCTCTTGGTCTAACTTTCCCTTCCTACTGATCATTGTTCCTAGGAAAGTGTACTCGTACACCATTTCTATTGGTTCACCTTCGCAAAGTATATCAATGTTTTCCTGTTCCCGGTCTACATGCATTATTTTGCTTTTCCTGGCATTGATGGTCATTCCCTTTTTTTCCAACTCAACTTTCCATTCATTTACAGCTTTTTGTTGGTTCTCTTTAGTATCTGCTATAAGGACAATGGCATCCGAAAATACAACGGTATTTGAACACTTATGCACTAAAACTTAATGCCCTAAAATTGTGACAGGACGTACTAATTCTCTTCAATAAAATAATTTCGAAATCAAAATGCTATTCAATAGCTCTAAAAGCAGAGTTATCAAAAAGACACAAAGCCTGTACGAGAGAAAATGAGTTATTTGTTAGAAACAGCTCTTTGTCTGGTCACAGGTGTGTGTAATGCAAGCATGAACTGTGACCAAAAGACCAATTCATCTCATATCCTTTCATATATTTTAACATACTTCACACTATGAACTATGAGTACTACTTCAGAGCCAAAAAGAAATAAAATTTATCGTTGATGGAGTATAGGGTATGATTGGAGGTGCGGTAAGAAATAATACACGCAATAAATTGATGTTTATCATTTTTTGAAAGCCGAAGTTTCGCACCGGATTTTATGGAATCTTTAATGCTAAGAAAACGATACAAGAATAATTAATAAGCTTAAATATATAAAATATCATAAACCCACATATAAACGTATTGTATATGAGGAGAAGATGGTTGGGGTCAGATTATAACATAAATAAGTTAAAATAAAATATTTAATAGAGCCGAGATTTTCTAGCCTTCATTCAAGAGCAAAGGACAAGGTAACAACCAATGAATACAAAAAAAAAAAAAAAAGAACATATAAACAGAATGATCTAAAGCAAATAATTGTACAGAATGAAATTAAAAAAAAAATAAAGTGATGAAAGAAATGGAAAATAAAATGTATATATAGGTAATTGAATAAGTAAGTAAAAATAACATAATTAAGAAAAAAAAATGAAAAATTTGAAGTTATATAATGCAAAGAAATATGAATATTTTAGTTTATTGATAATTTAAAAATTAAAATTATGGGAAGAAAAAAAAATTAAGTGAATACACAAAAAATAAAATTGAGAGAAAGAAAAATATACTTTATGTCATTCTTTTTATATTTTCTTTTTAATTTTTTGTATTCACTGGTTAATATTTGGTTCATTGTTTTTAGCCCTGATGAAGGCTAGAAATTCTGGCCGAAACGTTGGCACTATTAAATAATTTTTTTCAACTTATTTGTGTTATATTCTGACCGCAACCCCCCCTCCCCAACCATCTTCTCCTCATATATATTATCCACGATCAAATATCTTCTCATCATTATAAATGTATTATATGTCTTGTGTTATAATAGAGAGAAAAATTTATTAGTATTATTATTTATTTATTATATATTGCGGTCTAACAGCATTGGACTGCTTTACACACAGCATACTACAACTAAACGGACAATAGCTTATTATTCCTATATTACTTAAGTATGAGTAAATATTAAAATATATAATAGAAGTACGTGTTTATTTTTTTAGTTATTTAATATTTTTATTTTCATTTTTTTCATATATTTTTATATAGTTATTCATTTATTTCTTCTATTTTTAACCTACATATCTAACTGTATATACCTTAATCATACATCTAATTATCTCTTAGTATAATAATTAAAGTTCTAAATATAATATATATACTCACACACATAAAAATGGCCATCTACGATCATATTTATAATTAAAATCTAAAGAAATACTCGACATATATGAAAAAAAAAAAAAAAAAAAAAAAAATAGGCGTCATAAATTGTCCATGCTTTTATATTTATGTACTCTATTTAGTGCTGTACCAAAGCATGAAAGGAAGCAATTTTAGAGTATTTGGCCGCACAAAGCATCAGTTTCTTTATTTTAATGTTATTATTAACTTTATTACAAACATATTAAATATATTTTTTATTCAAATTTTCTAATTTTACGGAACGTTACAGTTGTTCGTATATTACATAAAAGGAAAGGCAGCATATGAAACATGAATCACAGGCAATACAAATAACCATGACAAAGGAACAAAACGACACTTTTTTCACTGTGAAGGGCTACTTGGATTGTGCCTTTATTCATGTTGACATCGAAAACACCTCCACTAGTGAATCATGCAGAAATTATTTGAAATAGTTGGTTTCAGTACTAAAGATAAGAGATAAATGGAATTGACGTATGAATACTTTTGAATTGACATGTATTCTGTAATAAAATTAATATTTCAACATTACAACTATTCCACAAAGGGATGCTTATCGGATCAAGGGTCCAAGCGATGCAGATTTATATGCAAGATAGTTTTTTTAAAAAGTAAGCCGTAACCGTTATTGTGTTATTTATATTAATTAAATTAAATCTTTCAGTAATTTTATATAATACCATTATATTGCACGAATTACACAACAAAGACCCGTATACCCTATAAAATGCAGCGTTGACTTCTTGCTTAATTCCAACCATCATCTCTTTTATTTATTAACAATAAATAATACCTTCCTTATAATTATAAAATTTCATAATAAAACAAGATGTAAATAAATTTATAATTAAATACACTTGTAAAACATTTAGTACACTACTGGTCGGAAATATACCTTGTTAATCATCAAGCCACTTCTCTTGTTGGTCTCTTTGAAATGCAAGACGTAGGAAAAGCCTATTCGTAATTCAAGAGGCGGTTTTAATTTGTTTTAATTTATTTCTGTCTTTTCTTTAAAGGCAGAGTGGGAGCTGAAAAGAAGGGGGACGATAAATCGTAACTTGTTGCCACTTCGTTTTGGATTATTAATCACACCTTTATGCTAAGTAGAGGCTCGACTCTTTAAGTCCAGCGCTCGGGTTCCGAAGGCGGTGTTTGTGTTTAATTTTGCCACTCTTAGTTTAGTTAGGATTTTTTTGGTACTCACATCTTCTTTAATCCGGGTCTGGATTTACACACTTTTGTCCCCGGTCCGGTTGAAAACAAAGGATAACTATTATGTTTTTCCTTGGGTGGTAAGAGGTAATGTTTTTTTATTTTTGGTTTTAATAAAATGAATACAAAAGGAAAAAATGGAAAGGGATTTCTGTTGAGCTATTGTTAATGTTTAATGTAGTAAAGAGGGTGTTAAGTATGCAAGAATATCTTTATTTTACGACTGAGAGGCACTAAGAGAGGATTTAATATCTATTGTTATTGTTTTTTATAAATTTTAAAAAAAGGCTCCCACATTTTAGCTAGCTCTGTTCTAATTTTTGTATTCTGAAATCTTGACAAGAATTTTTCAAAAAATCACTAATCATACATTAGAGGCGGTGAAATTCGACTAAAAAAATACGTATTTCTTTTATGGACATATTTATTGAATAATTTAACTGTACATATTCGAGATCTATTGTCTATTGTTTCAAACACAAACCCCGAAGAGCATATTTAAACTATTTATAGCCTCCTTTTTAAATTTATAATTGATATTTAATATTAAAAAAAAATCAAGATGTTTTCCCTAAATATGTTTTTTAATATCCATTGGAATTTACACTATCCAAAAGGAATGCTGGAATTTTATTATGTATTTCCTGGTATTTATTATGTAATTGGTACAATATAAAAGATGTTATAAGAAATTGCTGAAGGATCTAATTTTAATGCTTAGTTAATGGAAATTCAACGCTCAACCACCAGATTTTTCTCCAATTAAAGGTACCTAATTTATGGCTCTAGCGCTCTTAAGGTTAACTCATGGCTAAAGTTTTACTGAAAATAATTATCTTCCATAGGCGATAAATACAATATATGTAAAGACAAAAAAATCTAAGATAACAGCAAAAAATGTTTATATTAGCCTCAATCAGGTTATTTATATTAAAATATTTTATAAAATTATATCAAGAATTAATTAATTAATAATTTATGTATCTTATATTATTATTATTATCATCTTATTATTTTATAGGTCTAATATAAACAGCATATATTTTTTTTTTTAGCCATCCAGCCTATAAATCCGCATCGTTAGGGCCCTAGACCCGATAAGCGTCCCACCGTGGAATAGTTCCAAATGGTTCCACATTCAAACTCGGTTCAACTTAACAGTGCACTAGTTCATACTATCCCTAATTATAACTAATTACAAAACTATGTACTCTAATTAACAATAATTTCACAAAAAAATCTTTATCAGAGGAAATTAAATTAAAATTTCCCTAACTCATCATAAACATTTTGTTTGTTGTTAGAAAAACTTTCCACTCTCTGGCATCTTTTGCTCATAGGTTTGAACTTACAATGAATCCGACCCTGTATGAGTAAGGATGTGAGATAGTGATCACGACCGGAAACTTCGCCATAACATATACACCTGTAAACGGCAAATGCGAAGAATCAGAAATCTGTGTTTGTTCCCCCAAATATAGTTGATTTTTAGGAATAATAGAGTTTTATTTACTCATTAAAAAAAAAATTAACATTCTTTATTCAAAGATGTGATGTGTTCTAGTAAAGAACGACTACCAGTGACATTCTTAGTTAACCTTCTTAAAGGTAGTTAGTTATTTGACGAGACACCAAGATCAGTATACGTTCATATCAGGGGTGGCAAACTTTTCAGTACATAAGATGAATTTTTTATGTTAAAAGTGTGTCGCGATCGACTTACATAGGTGTAGTCTAAGGGGTGAGAAAGGGTTTGAAATATTTACTACGTTTATACTCTGTGTTTCAGTATAAGGTGCATTCCAGTGAGGCATGGGTAGATAAATAAAATATATGTTTAAAACTATTTTTTATTTTTTAAATTACTTATTACGTTTTCCAGATATAGGCTCATGAATAAAATAAATTTCCAGACTCAACTTTTGGTAGCAGTATTCTGTACATGTGGTCCTAAAATTATGATTTTCCGACTCTTAAAGCCCAAAAAAGTATTTTCTTTTCTCTTAGATTTTTCTTCCAAGTGGTTTTTATTTTTTTGTTAATTATAAAGCAATTTTCATTTTTTTTTTTTTTTTAACAAAGTTCAGATTTGTTTTTTTGTAATTTAAATTAAATTAGAATCATTACGTAAATCATGAACAGTTAAGGAAGTTTATTGTTTTGCGTGTATAATACAAATACAATGCTGCGGCTCGTCATATATACAACAACATTACGAACTACAACGGGATTAAGGCCTGCATACGGACTGATAAAGGAGTCTACAGTCCGCAATCAGAGTCTAGAGTCAGAGTCAGAGATAGAGGTACCCACCGGCGCAACGCATTTGACGCCACGAGAATTTTGGGGTACAATTCAGGACCCTCACCCACCCAATCATCGACATCGGGATGACGACGGATGTTAGGGAATTGAAAAATATAATTGATATGCGCATATTATTATTATTATTTTGTTTTTTGTGATACTCATTTCAGGTCCCCCGTTTTTTATTTTGTATATTACGGACCAGCGAACAATTGTTCTCTGGGGAAGAAGTAAGATTTTTCATTCACGAAATGCCCCTCACCGCAACACCGACATTCGTTTAAGATAGAATTTTGTTAACTTAAAATGCAATTTAATTTTTTTATCAATTTTAATGTGTAAGTTGTTATACTATTTCTTCGTAAATATGAAAAAGTTGTTATTAAATGCACAGTAAGGCTGATAATTTGAATTCAATATTACACTTTCGCGTTTTTTTTTTGGGGGGGAGCAGGAAAACTTATCAAGAAAGAATAATATAACTTACTTTTTGCTTATCTATCAATAACTCGCTGAATTATAGGTAGCTACTAACTTACGTACCTACGTAAAACCAACAATAATTTTTAACGGACCAAAAAACTCATGTATAGAGGGAATTAAAAGAACATGGATAATTGCTAACAATATTTATTAATTCAAAGTAGCAACCCATTTAAAATTTACTATGTTTCCTTAATATTAACGCGAAGACTGAGTTTGTATGTCTCAAAATAACGAATAGAGCTATTTACGTTCAATGGTTCTCGAGATATAACTTTTTAAAAAGCAATATTTCATAAAAATCTACTGAAAGATTAGTAGTTAGTGCATTTATTTTGAGGAATCTCAGAAATTATGTGACGTATAGATGTCTATTAACACTCAAATTAAAGCTAGTTTAATGTACTATAAAGTAATTTATGACCTTTATCTTTGTACGAATTGTAGTATTCATGGTATTTGTCAAAATAAATTGATTTATAGTTGTCCAGACTACAGGTTTGATTTATGAAACACTTATTTCAGAAACCATGAGACGTATGCATGTTAAATTTACCAGAAAATAGTTTATAATCTTTATCTTTGTATAAGTAGTAGTTTTTATGATATTTTACAAAATAAATTCACAAAATGTAAATTTAAAGTTTTTCGGATAAAATATTTGATTTTTGAAAAAATATATGTTTAGAACCATAAGACGTACATATGTCTGCCAGCACTCAAAATAAAAGAAATTTAACTTACTATAAAGTAATTTATGACACGTATCTTCGTAGGGGTAGTAGTTTTTAAGATATTCGCATCTAGATGTAAATTTGCCACATGAAAATTTGCTAAAAAATACTATAAATCAATTTATTTTAGCAAATATCACAACTACTACTCCTGCGAAGATAATTTTTTAAATTTACTTTATAGTCCATTAAACTAGCTTTAGTTTGAGTGCTAATAGACATCTGTATGTCGAATGGTTTTTGAGATATAGATTTCTCAAAATAATTTCACTGATTACTGATCTTTCAATACATTCTGTACACCATTTTTATGATATGTTGCTTTTTAAAAAGCTATATCTCGAATTTACTCTTCTTTAAATGACGTTCTCTTGTGTTTTTGCTACTTTTTAAGATATAGAGCTCCGAATGAAAAATTAATTCTTTTTAACGTTTCGAAACAGCTGCCATTTTTTATTACTCCTACCTATACTTGGCAGACTCATCAATTTTGACTAGTAATTATCCACAGTTTTCATTAAATTAATTAAAAATTGGGGTAAGATAACTGTTTTTTTCCCTCTCGGGCTCTTGTACTATAAGTCAAAATATATTGTGCTGTGTGGGCGGAGATCATCAGAATTCTAGGAAGTTATGACCTTCGCTAATTTCCAGAATGCATTAAGCTATTGCCAAAAAGTTTTATCATTTACATAATAATGAACAAAATAGGACACCCACCTTTCTGAAAGGAGAAAGAAAAATAATGAGATAAAGGCGGATGCAAGGTACCAACAGGCTAGGGGAGTGAGAATATAGGCGCTTAACATTTGATAACATTAAGACATAAATTAATGTTAAAGTACAGATAATACTGGGAAATGTATGGAAATATTAAATGTAGGAAGGCATGAAAAGATTATATGTATTATAAGGAGGAGAAAGTATATTAAAAAATATATGGATAAAATACAACAAAAAAAAAAACTAAATTAAAGAATGGATACAATAAATATAATGTAGTGCAGAGAAGAAAATAAATGTGCATATATAAATTATTATTTATAGGTTTCTGATGTTACGGTATTAATATTTTGCTTTCCTTGTTCACTTTGTTTTTCAAAAGATTTAATTAAAAAATATTTATTTGTTTTCTCCCTGAATGATGATTTCTTATCTTCGTTTTCGATCATACAATTACATATAATGTTAATTATAGATATACCATTGTTTTCCTTTCTCTAAGTTAAAAAATATCGAAGCTTTATTTATCGGAATATACATACACGTTTCGTTGGTACATCAAAATATTATTTCAATGTTTATGAAAACTATCTTTACGATAACCATATAGATATTTATGTCCCTCGTCTCATTAGAGTTAGAGGAAAAATATAATGTTATCAAATCACAATGCGAAAACTTAAAAAAAATCTCTTGGCATGATTTTAACAAAGAACCTTCGTCTTGTTCATCACTTTTTCATGTTTGTCAGCCAATCACTACTTTTCTCTATGACTACTTAAATATTTTGATGTTCTTTGATGAAACTTAGACCTCGATATTATTGTAACATTCAAGTTTTTTTAAGGCTTGGTATAATAATTTAAACAAACATTTTTATTTTCTGTCAATGGAATAATAAATAACTAATTTATCTATAATAACATTATGATAATTATTATGTATTTTCATCATTTTTTTCTTTCTCTAACATTTATGATCGTATTTTATACATATATCGTAGTCTAGTTTACATGCAAATTATCGTGTTCCAAGAACGAATGCTTCGAGCAATAAATACGGTCATAAAGTCATTTAAAATAGATGTAGAAGTAAAGGTGTACAAAGATCTTCGCGTATGTTGACTGCAATACAATGGACCAGAAGGAAGACAGCCGCTCGATCAGGCTAAGCCGCGGAACTATTAGGTCGAGGAAATAGATTATTGCTGATCCTAGTTTATTGGCGTTTCCGAGGATAAAGAGGAGGCGGAGAGAGCTCCTTATCCCCAGGATACAGGATAAAGGATAAAAAATGGAAGATACGCTGTGGCAGGATATTTGTCCAGCTCTTTGTGGTCGCGCGGCGATTTATGGTGTCGGGGATCGGAAATGGAATCTTGCCATCCGTCACTTGTCAGTCGCCGAAGGTCCCATCCTAACAGCCCATGGTCATCTGGTGTGTCGGGCTAAATACGCTTTGGAGGACTCTATATTGGATTGGGAAGTTTCAGCGCCATTCTAAATTAATAAAAAAAATCCTTAATTGAAGCAAGTTGGAACGAGTGGTGATCGAGAAAGGTACACAAATAGTAGATTTATTTATTATAAATCAAAGTTTCACCCTATTTCGCAAGGGCTTATCAGGACTGAATCCAGGAAAACATAATTCATATTACATTAAGTAATAATAATAATAATAATAGTCATTATTTATTTTGGAATTGATTCCTTTAGAATAATATGCAGGTGTCAAAATTAGGCTTTAGAGCCTCAGAGTAAAATACAAAATAAAAATGGAATTACAATACTCTATAAAATATAATAAAACAATGGAATTGAAAAGATAGAAATGAGCAGCAATAATTAACAGAATATATAAAGTAGCAATATAACAAATAAAATAAAACCATATGTAATATCATAAAACATAAGATGACTAACACTTCTGATAATAAATAAAAAGAAAACAAATTATAAAAATTCAAATACAATTTAACTAAAAATAATAAATCAAAAAGTACAATATCTGCTAATACATATGTTTACAAGTATAAACGAAAATCCGAAACATTAAATAGAGAAAATATATAAACCTCATTTTATTTTATCAAAGTTATTTTTTCCCCCGATCTATGATGAAATCAGAAATTATTTCCTATTTGTTTAAAATTTGTAGTGAGATGTTATTATGTTATTATTATAGATGTACAAATATGTTTGTGTTGATATACCCTTCTTTTGAGATACTGCCCTGATAAATCAAAATAGGATTTTCCTCAGTTCTCTACACAGGTAATTTCATACACTATCTTAGATTGTAGCTCTATTTTGTCTTGTATTTTTCTTTCTATTCCGAATTCTATAGTAAAATTTACACCAATACGAAAGACAAAGACAAAATAGTGCTACAATGTAGTACAGTGTATGAAATGAAAGAATGTAAAATGTTGTGACACACAAAAATAAATTTCTACAACAGTCAAGAAAAAAGTTATATATATATTTTTCAATTAATAAAGTTTATATTCGTTTTATTTATCTCAGAAAACAGTATTCGAATTACCATCATTTCATCTTCTAAATTTCAGTAAAATATATTTTTATTATATAATTTTATTACGTTGCTACTAATATTTATTTAAATAAAAATAGTAAAATGGGACTTAATATCAACAATAAAACATAGTTTTAAAATAAAGTAGAAATACCTACTTGGAATAGTTTTAGTATAATCTGTATTTATCTATTATTTTAGTTTATTAAATGGCCACTAGCCGGTAGGATCTATTAATATTTATTCCCATAGGACCCTAAATCCACTTTATTGCTGCAGCTCCACTCCTCCGAGACCCTTTGAAATTCTGTGTCCCTTTATTCTACTCTAGTCCCTTTATTCTCCGCTGGCCTTTATTTTGTACAACTCGAGACAAGAATTCCTCTCATGATTATATTTTACTAAAACAGGAAGGGACAGAATATCTTATCAGGGAAAAATTGGACTTTTTTGTTGTCTATGCTTACCGGGCAAGTTAGTCGAATTTACTCAATTATTGTTAACAAGTTCAAGTTATAACCTGGGTTATAGGTAGAGTTAAGAAACTTCATTTATGATTATGATGGAAATAGCTTTTTTTTTTTAATTATCAGTTAAAACATTGTGATTACTTTGTTATTTGATTTTAATGCATATTTTTAACGATCTCGAATATAATTATTGATATAAACATACTTCGTTTTAGGGTGTAGGTATTATTAAGCCTTTAGTGTCATAATAATAAATGCTATAATATATCAATAATCAGTAATCAATACTTACTAAGACGGCACTGTAGAGAGAGAAATGCTTTATTCATTCATGCTGCCCAAATACATCGGGTTGCTACATTACACAGCATACTTATCAATCCGTGATCGGACATATATAAATTACATATTTTTACATGGTATAATAGAGTAGAAAGAATACATTTTTTTCCTCCACAGTTTTCTTTTAGAATTACATATTTCAGTATACACACCAAATACAAAGATTTCTATTTATTCCTTTTTTTTCTTTCTCCCTCTCGTCCGTTCCATTTCACAATGTTTATTTCATTTGATCGAAAAATTCACTCTCCCGAATTCAACCTCTCAGATCCTCCTCAGTGACCCACTAAACAAATTCACTATCAGACGGCAGTGCGAGATCAAACCAGAGAAATACTAGTCACAGCAGTAGATCAGTTTACTGTAAAACAAACAAATAAATACATTTACCAAAACAAAACTAATACATAGATCGAAAGGAAAATGTAATATAAAGTTGGTTAAAAGAAATACTAGATATAAATAATAGATATAACTAGATATAAATAATATAAAGATCTAATCTCAGCAAACATATTTATTCCCTAAACTAATTAAGGACCCAGTAACCTCTTTGTAAAGGCTGGGAATTGGAACCGTTTTTTAATTTGAATTATTTGTGTCTAATTAAATTAATTAATTTCACACCGAAATTTATATATCATCTAAAAAAACCGATCAGGTTAGTGCAACACTGAGTACTCACCGACTCGAAGAGAGATTCTATTGCTCAAAGGCAGAGCAGTAATTTCCGAATTACTGAGCCCCGGGGCACTAGCTCTCAAAGGCTTACCCCCTGGCGTGGATTAGTCTTTTATCTCTAACTATCGGCTTATCCTCAGCAGGTCAACTGTGAGCATTAGCCAATAAGCGATTAACTGACGCCTGTTCCGATTGTTGGTATGTTTTATGTTTTTATAACGTTATTGATTTGAATTTTTGAGGACATTTTCGTAAAACAAAGGAGAACTGTGGGCTATGATTGGTCTATTGTAATGTTGTGCATTATTCAGATAATAATTTGCTCCATCAGTATTTTCATTTTTTGTGTTTATTTATTCATAAAATAACTGTTAATGTTATTTAGAAAGGCTCCTCTACCGTAATGGTAAAAAAAACATATAGTGAAATAGAAAAATCTAAATTTTGCTGGATTCGGATTCAACCCGACCATCTTCTTCTCAAACAATAAAAACCTAGTTGTTGTTGTTGTTGTTGTCTGGGGCTTAAGGGCGTAAAACCCTGAGGTCATCAACGCCCATGTTTCGTGCTTTATATTTTATTTCTATAATTCTATTTCACTTTAAATAATTTCGAAAAAAAAATTTAAATAATTACTTCTGTTGGTATTTTTTTATTAAGTATAACAGATGTTCTGGTTTAAATCTTATTCAAAAGGCCATTCCTTTTTAAGAAAACTAATACCATTTCCACGTTCTTCTGGTCATCATTCAAAGCATCCGATACACTCGGTCCTACTCCCAATCTACTCAAGTTCGCAGAATAAAAATGGCATTTTTCAAATATGTGACTGATCGTGTATACTTACGATCACATGTTGCAGTATTGACATTTTGGAGGTGGCTGCTTACTGATCAGATATCTATGAGTTAAACTCGTATGGCCTATTCTCAATCTGGCAATAGCTACCTCCTCCCTGCGATTGGAACGGTATGATGTAGTCCATGGTTTAGTGGTAGTATAAAAACCTAGTTAGGAAGGCCATATTGATAACAATTTTCACTAATCAATGTCTTAAACCAAATGTTTAGGGACGTCCGTATCTCAGTCAGTTACACTACTAGACCCCAACAGGAGAATAATAGACAGTTTCACCCCAAATTTGATTACTTAATTGAAAACTATGTATAATTAATAGTCAAAATTGATGAGTCTGCCAATTGTAGGTAAAGACAATAAAAAATGGTGGCTGTTTCAAAACGTTCAAAATAATTACTTTTTTATTCTGAGCTCTATATCTCTACAACTGCCAACAACAATAGAAATTCTAACAGAGCATCATTTAAAGTAGAGTAAATTTTCTAAAATTTAAGCCCTAATAGAGCTATTTACGTTTAATAGTTCTCGAGATATAGCTTTTTAAGTAGCAACATTTCATAAAAATGTTGTATGCAACGTAAAGAAATATGAGTAGTTAGTTAATTTAATTTGAGAAATCTATATCTCAGGAACAATGTGACGTTCAGATGCCTTTTAACACTCAAATTAAAGCCAGTTTAATGGGCTATAATGTAATTTATGACGTTTATTTTATTTATTTAGTTTTTATGAAGTTTGCTGAAATGAATTGATTTATAGTTGTTCAGACAAATTTACATTTGCCAAAATTAAAAATCCTGCTAATCCTCCCAAGAAAAAAGGTATAAGCTATTTTATAGTAAATTTAACTAGCTTTAACTTGAGTGCTGGCAGACATCTGTACGTCCAATGGTTTCTGAAATAAAGTTTTTCATAAGTCAAACCTATTGTCTGAACAACTATAAATCAATTTATTTTAGCAAATATCACTACCATTTCTACGAAGGTAAAGGTCATCAACTACTTTATAGTACATTAACTAGCTTTAATTTTATTGCTGATAGACATTAGTACGTCACATAGTTCCTGAGATATAGATTTCTCAAATTAAATTAACTAACTACTGATATTTCAGTACATTTTTATGAAATGTTGCTTTTTAAAAAGCTACATCGCGAGAACTTTTGGACGTAAATAAGTCTATTAGGGCCAATATTTCAGCAAATTTACTCTTTAAATAATGTTCTTTTAAATTTTTTAGTGTTGTTGGTATTTTTTAAGATATAGATCTCCGAATGAAAAATTAATGGTTTTTTAAGGTTTTGAAACAGCCACCATTTTTTATTTCCCCTACCTATACTTGGCAGACTCATCAGTTTTGACTAGTAATTATACATAGTTTTTATTAAAGTAATTAAAAATTGGGGTGAAATAACTGACTTTTTTGGACCATTAGGCCTATCGTTCTAAAATCTGTGGGCGGCGCCAGTTCGAATCCGGCCTGGGACGTCGACTTTTTCATTAAGTGGTGATCCTACAAAATGAAAAAGATTACCCCCTCACGGTGATTAGAATAGGTTGGTCACCTATGAAAAAATGATTAGGCACATAATATCTATTTACTTCGAGGCAGAAATAAAGCTTTTTAATTAAAATATTAGTTGGTTATTCATATGCATTAAGATATTCCTACAGGAACATTAGAATGATCAGTGAACACAAGACAAAAACGGAATTAAAAATATTACTAAAATATAACAAACACGGAATAATAGATGGAAATCGAAGTAATAAAGAAAAATCAATCGAATTTCCGTTTAAATTTATGTTTTTCTATTTATGGGTATTCTAAACTCATGGCCCGGTTAGGCGAGAAAATAATTCATAGTTCGGCCTTAGGGTAACATATTTGTGAAGATACTTTCAGAGTATTCAGAGGGTTTCATACTTGATGTATTAAAGGGTTGTTGCCAAGCTGAAGAGTGTGAGATAATGTTTCACTAATCCCCAACCTGGCAACTTCCTACAGCTGATCTTTTATTCACAGGGATCAACTTTATCTCATCTGTCTTCATCATTGCCTCTGTCTCTTCCATCTATTTTCTTAACATTCCAAACGAATATTCGTAAACAAAAGGAATATATCATTGTGTCAAATAATTATTTGAATATTATAATTTATTAAAATTATGTCTATACAATATTTTTAATTGTTATAATGATTTATCAATTAAGATAATGTGACATATATTTGTTTGGCTGTTGGATTAAGGAAGATTTAAATGATCTTAGTTCTTTAATATTTCTTTTCTTATCTATTTGTTACTATTACCCTTTACATTTACTATTTACTACCTTTAATTTTTCTTATTATATCTTACTTTTTTACATTTTATACCCCTGTTATTTTACACTTATGTTTTTGTTTTCCTTATGTAACTATGTGTTTGTATCTTTTTTAGCCCTGAAGAAGCCCTGCAACGTGGGGCGAAACGTTGGCTCATTAAA
>NW_027108542.1:303723-333138 GCF_000696795.3 Halyomorpha halys
ACATGAACTTTAACAGGTCTAAATAATTTATTGCACTATCTATTTAGGAATGACATATATCTTAATAGTAATTGGGGTTCAAAATTAACCACCATATTCTCATAAAATTATTTAAAATATTTTATTATTATTTTGTGACAGGACTATCCCTCTCTTAGACCATATTTCATCAATGATTCCTCCACATCATCTCTGATTTTTCTTGGCATACCTCGTCTTCGCCTACTATTTTATTCCTTTAAGTATACCTCCTTTAGTATTCCTATTATTATTTGTATAAATATTATTAGTTGATGGTATTTAATTACTCATAGTAAGATGTTCCTTGTGGTAGTAACAAAATGTACACTAAATTAAAGAAAAAATCAATAAGAAACAACGAAAAAAGAAAAAACTAACAAACGTTTCAACCAACTTTTCCGAGCTTCATCAGGAATCGTGACCGATTGGGAATGAACGATTTCTGATAACTGTAGGGAACCATAAACAATATAATATTAATAACATGAACATATTAATATGTAATAGGTTTCATAAAAATATCTAATTTAATAATAGAAAAAAACATTTAATAACTTTTTTTTTAAAATTTCGAATGTTTAATGTTATGGTTAAGAAATATTTAATTTTTTTTTATTAGTTTTGACATGCTGTACAATTGAGTCAAGACTTATTAAATACTATAAATTTTACGAAAAATCTGGTAAGCATAATAATAATATTTATTTCGTATATATATAATTTTTTTTTGGTGTATTATATATATATTCAAAAAATTTGGTATTGTTTTGATAAACACCTTTATTTTTTCGTATCCATTCAAATTTTGAGTGAAATAAACGATCAGGCATTGATAGAGGTAGATTCAAGACCTTTAAAATTCATGCTAAATTAAAATGGACATACTCGGAGTTTTTTAGGATAAATTAATGTATTTTATCCTTGAAGTAAAAGAATACTTTTTAACATAAATTTACTACTATTTACAACTGTTTGCTTTAGGGCTTTAAAAATATTAGAAAAGTTTCTAAAACTAATAGTGTGTATACCAATGTGCATGATTAGTTATAAAACAGGTATTTTTTGAATTTTACTAACAATGTGTTAAACACAATAATATTTATTTCTTCTAATTATTTTTATCTGCTATATCTATAAAAAAAAAATGTTTTTCGTCTAATATATCTGTTTTGAAATTTATTTAATAAATCTATCTAAAAATATGCTACTATATTTATCTAAATATTTGTTTCCAGAAAGAAATTTTTCGTATTCATTCGAACTTTGAGTGTAATTAACGTAAAGGCACTTTGGAAAATAGTGTGGTTAGTATCTACTCGTCTCCTTTTTTCTCGTGGCTTTTTTATAATAAATTGAAAATTAATACTATTAGTCTAAATTTATCATTTTGTACACATTTCATTCGATAGATTGTATGGATAAATAATTTTCCATCAAATAAAATTTCTAGCATTTCAAATATTGATATTACATGAAAGGGAAATATTTTGGGCCAAGAATTTGTTGGCCAAAGGACCACTTCTAAATTCTATGTATAGCAGGCACTATTTTAAAATATTAATTTTTTTTTTTTCAAAGGAAAGTTTCAAAGTTGACATGATGTGCCTGGTATTACTTCAACATATAACAGCTAATTATTGTAAGTGATTTTAAAAATTCTGTTTCAGTCTACGTTCTTTTTATAATACATCCTTTTTTTTTATATTAATGTGTCTTTAGAAAAACTTCTTAATTGCGTGCCCACGGAAACTCTGTCCTTACACACAGTCCAATATCAAAAGAAACACAAATTAAATTAAAATATGAAAGAAACATCTCAATTTGCTTTTAACTTCACTCGACCTCAGCTCGCAAGAATCCATTTTCCTCTCTTTTTTTTTTATCCATTGCGCCCTTTTTCTGTTAATTCACTTAAGAGAACAATTTGCCTCTCGTGACTTTTCAAAGAGAATTTATATATATATTTTTTCTTTTTGGGTATGATCAAAGATAGTATATCCAATTCAAAATATTATATTTTTGTATATGCTTTGATGTTCTGTTCTCGGAATGTACCACGAGTGGCATTTTATCAAGAAAATTGTTGATGAATAGTATACTGTTAAACAAATTCTACTGTTGAAAAAATAAATATTTTTTTTTATTGAGGAACAATAGTACAAGCTTCCACAATCAAGAGTAATAAGCATATTAGTGTTCTATGTTTATATTATCATTGATTTTTTTTCTTTTATATTTTATCTTTTGCTATATTTTATGGAAAATATTTATTTTCGGATGATTAATAAGAATTTTATAATTCCACATGGCAAAATATACATTTTAGAGGTGTATGGTTCAAAGTTTCATAAATTAATTAATTTAAAATATGACGTAATGTGATTAAATATATGTTATATCAACAATTAAAAAAACAAAAATTGGAACCAGCCTTCTCATAGCCTGCCTATTTTTGGCTACTACTTTCCTGTTCTCTTTAGCATCTTTTGATTTTCCATCCATTGATTTTCGGCCTCTCACGTGGTCTCCTTCCAAGAAGTGGCATTCATTGTTGTGTAGAAGAGTCTTAGATTGCTCCGAGCCACATACCCCGCCCATGTTAACCTCCCTGTTTTAATACCATGATAATTTGGTCAGTCTCCACAAGCAGTTCTCCGGTTATTGTTCGGAGGACTTAGCTTTCAAACCTATCTAATCTGATTAGAGCCCTAGTTAGGGGTATCGCTTCAGAACTGGCTTTATCAAATAATTTATAACCATAGCTTTTGGTTTTTATATTTTCTTCGGGATTTGAGTAGCCTTGACCGAGATAATAAAGCTCCCTTTTTATTGAGGTTATTGTGGAGTATCTTTTCTTTGGAAATCGTCTGTTTGGCATATTTTCCTGACATTCGCGTGTTTCTCCGTATACTTGGGTATATTTCCAGCCTGTAAGCTGTCTATAAAAGCTTGTAGTCTTTCTTTCAGGCATTCTCTTTTTGCTGTTCTGATTATTTTGTTTCCCTTTGTCCTGGTAGATGTTTATTTACCCAGCGTTGTTTGATCAGTTCCAGCTAGGCAGAGGACATCTTTCTTCTCTTTCTCTTCAGCTTCGGACAGAATTGTATTCTAATCAGAGTGTGGTCCGAATCACATTTTACTCTATGACAACTTCTTATGCCTTCTTATGATTTTTTCCGTCAGAATGTTATCAATTCAGTTTTTCTCATCGTTTATGCTCAGATATTCCCGCACTGGGACATCCAGAAGTACACTTGGGATTTCCGGATATCCTAGTACGAGAACATCGTACTACTGACCACTAATTGTTTAACTGCTGCTATATTAGTAAATATTAGAAATGACGTACCTAGGATGGACCAGGCTGAGGAGGCGCCAGGGCAGATGCAGTTTGACGAGGTGCAGCCCCTTCAGTAATTCGCTCATCCAAGCGTTGGGTGCCCCACAGTTATGCTTTGCAAACATTAATGTTCAATTAAAATTAAATATAACCCCCCTCTCCTAATTTTTTTATTATGGGCAGGAGTGGAATGCGCCAGCCCAGCGCATTACCCCACTGCTGCAGCACCCCGTTTGCCAGTTGGCGTTTGTTCGGGTTTAGAACCGCCCAGAGTGTTTTCACCCCCCACTAACTATCATTTTTTTTTTGTTTATTTCCTATCTTGGTAGGAACAAAATCAAAAAGGCAAGGAAATAAACGGCCCTTCTCATGCAGTTCCATAATGGCCTGAGTGCCAGGGTAACGTAGTCATCCCCAGTGGTGGTTATCCATCCAAATGCTGTCTATGCTTTACACTGTATAACTTTACCTATTGTTAACACCCTTGCCCAGGGCTTCCATATTATATATTATATACTATATATCTTCCGTATTATATTGTATATATAATTATTTATTAATACTTATTTGTCAATTATTTCAATTTATTAAGTTAGGATTGAATTTAAAAGTACAGTGCGTATTCATCCCTATTCCGTCAGTCTAATGGTGTACCTCAGGGTAGTATCCTTGGTCCTAGCCTTTATACAGTTTTCACAGCTGACATCCCAACCCATCCTAACACTATCCTCACCACGTATCCCGATGACACATGTCTACTGTCATTTATCAACAATCATCCTTACATTGTATCCCAAATCTTCCAACCCCACATCACCACCCTTGAAGAATGGTGCCAAAGCTAGAGGATTAAAATTATTTCCAATAAATCCCACCAAATCACATTTACCCTTCGTCGTAAACCTATGACTTCTTGTCCTATAGTATCCTTTATTAATTCCTCTTATTCCTGTATTGCCCATACTTTATATATAATGAATACTTAAAGATAATGAGAGGACCAATAGAAATATAATTTTATGAAAAAATGAACAAAAAACTTTAAACATGTGGATTGATTAAATTGCGGAAACATTATTATCATCACTATTAAACTAAATATATCATCATATATTTAAATGTATGCATCATACATTTCTATTCCGGATAAAATATAATTTCTGTAAATTCTATAATACATGGTGATAAACTTTATTTTATGTAATCATTCCATCTCCCCTAATAAATACTTACACAAACACTAGGCACTACAGCACAAAAACTGCGAGACAGCCGTCCGACCATGAGGTCACTGTGGTGTACCCACAATTCCCAATATGTCAGACCTCTTTCCTACTTTCTGTCGCCATTGCTACTAACTTGCGGATTTATGGCTCTTTTTACAAACGAGATTATTTTCCAACTCCAGTTAACTGAGTTAAATAACTTATCCCCTAGTAGCCGGGAAAAGAATCTGGGTCGAGGGAATTGGATATAGGACCGTAAATTCTTATTCATCATCAAATTGTAAGATATTATCCTCTTTCTTTTTATAATATTTATTTATTCGGAATTATTTATAAAAATGATTTTTATAATAAATCGGACAGTGTATATAAATGTATAATATAAAATATTAAGGATTTTCAACGGTCTGTAATTCTTCTGTTGCGTTTCGGTTGCTGCCGATCCAACTTCAACTAGGATCACAAAAGATGTTTGAACTTTAGCTGGTATAGGTACATTACAATTATTACATTATATAATAATAACAGCTGTATTTACTTTTTTAAAGAACTAAAATTCTCTCTGTTGGAAGGTATAAGTCTGGTTTATATACACATAGAATTTACAAAATTTTCACTTCTTCATTTATTAAGTTTTTTTTTTACATTAATTTAAAATAAAATAAAAATTTTTCTATAATTAAATATAATACATAAAAAATACAATATTTTGTATGCTGTATTTAAACACTTAGATATTACTGTATACACTTGGATATACTGTATTTAAACACTTGGATATAAATGATAATTTACTACATGTTCTTTATTGCTTGAATCCATCTATTTTTAGCCACAGTAGCACAACAGATGAACAAAATATTATCCTCTATTTATCATATCTCGCCGTCTTCTAACTGGTGTTTCTCCCCTTCTCTTGTGTACTCTTGGAATCCACTTTGCAACTCTGAACCACCTTCTCATATCAAGTCTGGCAACGTGGCCGGCTTACCTCCTTTTCAGTTATTATGCTTGTTTTATAAGCTTTTAACTTTTATCCTAGATAGTACTTTTCAGTTATAAAATGCTAACATTCCTCTACCCAGATCCGACATAGTACGATATCTTGGATTCATCTTATACAAAAGACTCACCTGGAACCAACATACTAGACTTAAAAGACAAGAATCCAACAGAGGATTCAGCCAACTATACCGACTGCTCAGCCGGACCTCTCATCTCTGATTGAAAACAAACTTCTAATTTATAAGACTATACTCAGACCTACGGACTAGAACTTTGGGGAATAGCTACACCGTCGAACGTCAAACGTATCCAATCCTTTCAATCCAAAGTCCTTAGAACTATAGTTAATGCACCCTATTACGTTTCCAACAGATTAATACACCATGACCTTCATATCCCTTTTGTCCTTGAACCTCATACCACCCAAATTCTCAAAATTTCATTCAAACCTTTCTAACCATCCTAATCATTTGGTTCAATCCTTATGTGGCTCCACCCATCCCTACAGCCCACCTCGAAGGTTGAAACGGCAGTGGCCAAGAGACTTATTGTAAAATAAAAATGGACAATTGGAGCTCCGACAATAGTCAGATTCTCTACTCAAGTTGAGTGTTGGCGGCTTTAGCGCACTTGCTCAGTCTCCACTGGCTCATTATTAGTGATCCGGCGAGAGAGATGCGCTGGGATCTTTTGAGCTCTGCTCTACCCCTCACACGTGGGAGATAGAGTGGGCTCAGGGATCTTCAGGTCGATTGTGTAAATATTTTATATATGATTGTTAATGTGACCAGAGATTAATTTTTTTTTCATGCACATAGTTTGATTTTCTTAATCCTTTTGTTTGTTTATGTTTTAAGAGAGATATTATTTATTTTTATGTACTTTTTTTTCATTCTTATTTCATTTTATATTAGTATGAATGTGATCATTCATCACTATTACTTATTGCCCACAGCGGTATGGCAGATTGTAATATCTATCAATAAATAAAGTTTTAAAATAAAAAATATATACATAAAAAGCTAGTTCTTAGTAAAATATACTAAAAATAAAACAAAAAAAAAAAAAGAAGTATAAGAGAAAAAAATACTCTGAAAAGCATCTTAAGGAAAAGTGCTAAATTAATTATAGCTCTTGAATAATATTTTTTAGCTTTTATAATTTATTTATTTTTCTTATCAATTTGTTATAGCTATAAATTTATTTATTTTTTCTATATTTAAAGAATTGTTACTTACTTAATAATGCTGGGAAACATTAGATAGATCAACAAAATAATGTTAAAATATTTATTTATTGGACTGTTTTTTTTCAATTCATAATTAGAAATCGAATTATCGAATTGGGGAAATTCTTGTAAAAAAATAACAAAATTAAAGACATTCTCCAAACGGTCCTAGAAAAAAATTAGATGGATTTATAAATATTGTCTTTAAATTTTTGACATTAAGGCAAGTTAAGAAAATTAAAAAAAAAAAGTAAATGCCAGATAGTGAAATAAATTATTTATACTATATAATTGTATTGATAACTAATAAATAAGGTTGTTTTTACTTTAGTATCTGACAATGCCTTTATTGGAAGTTCTTATGAAAAAAATGAAACGAGATAGAACAAGGAGCAATTAATTTCAAACTTTTTTTTTGTTATTTTGATTTAAATTTTATTTAATGTTATAATATAATTTTACTGTTATATTGTAATTAGCTTATCTAATTTCATACATAATAAAGATATCCTTTTAAAATAAATATTGTTGTTGTTTGTTGAATTAATGTGTGTCGTTATTATCCAGGATATGAGGCTTATTTATGATTGTTACTAATACAAAAAGCATATATAGGAAAAACTATATAGAAAATTATGAAGTTTACTATTCTAGCTATCTTAATATGTCGCTAAAAATTGACCTGAGACATATTCAGCTACTAAAAGTCCACTTATTTGGAACGCTGGCCACTTTAAAAAAAATAAACTTTAAAATCCCACTGGTAAATACACCTTTTTATTCTACTAATTCAAGTGTGACAACAATAATAAAGAAATATACTAAAGGCATATATGCATAATTCCTCTTTTTAATTAATATCTTTACTCGCGTATATCAAACCTTGTTTTACACAAATGAGTAATGATTTTCTTTTTGAACCCAGTTGAAAAAAAAATACGGTTGTTTACTAAAAAAAAGAAACATAAAAAAATTAATTTAAGGAGAAAGTAGGTTGATGAAGATTAATGCTTCCGCTGGTCTCTTGCTGGTTGCTGCTTCACAACGAGACCGAAAAAAATTAGACATTTGTCCATAATTTTTATACATTACAGCTTTCTTTTTTTTCTTTGCTGCTTACTCTCTAATTACAAAAAATACTTTGTTGGCTAAAATTAAATTAATTAAGGTAAAGCCAACGTGTAATATCAAGGTTTAAGGTACTCCTTAAGGCAGTTTACTTACGGTTCGGTACCAATAAAATCTATAATAAATCATTAATAAAATGAGTGAATTAAAAAATAACTTCGTAAATGAACATCGGCTGATAAATGAGTTAAATAATTGGAAAATAAGTATACAACTATGATAAATTATTGAAATAAATCATCTTAAACACAATCATACGTTCCTGATATTGCATTTCTTTTTGACACCGTCAGATTCGAACCCTATGTCGATTCTTATTTATATTTTTTCCATTATTTAATCTAACGTTCAGAATAAAAAAAATTTTAACGTATGGAAGTTCAAATCCAATTTTTAAAAAAAGAACCAATAAACCCTAGACATTTTTTTTCTAGGAATAGTATAGTCGGTGGTCTAGAGTAACTATTAAAAATCTATCTAGAATAAGCTCCGTTATTATTCAAAATGTTTATTTAACCTGAACTCCGCCCCCAGCCCTTCATTATTCCGCCTGACTTTGTAGTGGTTAGTTGTAATTTATTATTTCAGTATTAAGTTTTGCTTTTTTATTTAACTCAAACAAGGTCCGATTATACTTCCATATATAATAAATTGAGCGATAAAATTTGGCACGATTAGGTTGTTTGTTGTTGTTTAAAGGCGTAAAACTTTTTGGTTATCAACGTCTATAATATGTTATGATTAAGTTACTATTTACTCAATCACACACAAACATTTCTTAAAACACATATGCACGTGATTCAAAAAATGTAAAAAAAAAAAGTGATCCACACAAATGTAAATAAATAGAAAAGATAAAATTAAATCAAAGTGGAGTTATAATTTAGAAGGAAGGTTATGTATTTTAAAAATTTAATCACTAATGTAACTTTGGCTTCCTCATATGTGAGAGCTTCTGATAAATTTGGGGTCAGTCCTATCCTGTTCTTTCTTGGTAAGTAGTGAGTACATTCTTCAAAAAATATGTTTAATCATGAGTATGGACTGACAATATTCGCACCTTGGAGGTGGATATTTTCTGACCAGGTGAGAGTGTGTGAGAAGACCTATTCCCAAGCGGATTAGAGCAATTTCCTCCCTGCAACAGTTACAGTAGAGTGTAGACAATGGTTTTACTACTCTTTTGATTTCTTTATAATTTACTTGGAGAGCTTTCATCCCTCTTGGTCTGCCATCTTTCCAATTATTGTAGTTAAAGGGGTCTACTGAGTTCTGATCGGGATAAAAACCGAGGCACCGCAGTTCGTGAGTGCCTCTCTAGGTGCTTTATCTGCGAGCTCATTACCAATAATGCAAATGTGGCTTGGGGTCCATGTGAAAATTATGGACTTACTGTGTTGCATCTGTCGTACCCCCGTTACATCATATTAGTTAATGAACAACTATCGGACAGTTCATAATTCGTTTCTAATAAATTCACATTTTTTTCATCTAAAGTTATAATCTTGTGGGGTGACGGTTGGAGCGTGACAACGCGTCTGACTGCCTACCCAAAGGTTGCGAGTTCGAGTCCCCGACCCTATACGAGATTTTTTCAAGCATATAATTATACAAAACTCACGCACAGCCTTTCCCAAGGCATTTGTGAGGCCCGTTAGTCAATGGGTGGCACTCGGACAAATAGGCGTGAGAGTGATGAACCCATTCTATGAATATCAGATCTTGAAACTCGTTTTTCCTAAGTACATCGCGCGAGGCCTTGGACCTTCACGGTCTGTCGCGCCAATAATAATTATAATCCTGTAAATCATGATAAAAATGCTAATTCGGGTACCACTGAATTTCAGAATGACATTTATAATACAGTTTTACAATACAACCTTCCATTTACGCTGTAGGAACTCGAAAATATTTTAAATGCCGTTAAAGGATCTTCGCCCGGTCCAGATAACATTAACTAGAACATGAATAAAAATCATCCACGTAACACCCTTAATTGGCTCCTCGATTTCTATAACTACATATGGTCCGTTGGGAAGTTTCCAATCACTTTGCGAGATGCGGCGTTAATACCAATATTGAAACATGGGAAAGATAAATAATTACCAAACAGTTACCACCCTTTTTTTTGACTAGTCATAGAACGGATGGTAAACAAGAGAATGATGTGTGTTATAGAAAAGAATGACGTAATTCAAGCTTTATGGTCTGGGTTTCGCAAAGGACGATCCACAAAAGATCATTTAGTCACTTAGAGACCGAAGTCCAATATGCGTTTATCAACGGACAAGTGATTGCAGTATTCTTAGATATGATGAAGGCATTCGATAGTATAAGCCATACAGTCATCCTTCAAAAATTAACGTCGGTGGGAATCTTTCCTACTTCATCGGGAGTTTCCCACTAATCGTCATTTTAAGTTTCGAGTTGGCTGTGATCTACCACAAAATCATAAACAGCTCAATTGTGTCCCTCAGGGTTGTATCCTTAGCCCCACATTATTCTCACTCGCCAGAAATGAACTAGGGCTCAATTTACCAACAGGAGGTGTTTTATATACAATTTCATACATTTCGGTTTTTTAAGAGGATGTTATTGGATTTTTCATGGGACTCAAATCCAGTCACAGTATAATTTTGATGTATCCCACTAGATATAAATTAAGTTCCTACTTCATAACTATCATATTATTCTTAATTTAGTATTAATGTCAACTAAATAAACACAATCCATTTCTATAAAGCAATATTGTATAAATACACTCTATAATCGAAGTTCTTGCTGGAAATCTGTTCCTTCCTCTTATAAACCTTTCCTCCTAGACATTAAGTCGGTAATCTCGGGCCTGGTCCCTAGGTCATCAACTATTTAGACTAACAGCTCCTGGGAGACGCCCTGAATATTTTAGCTACTCCAGGAGATAGCCAATTATCCTAACAGAAGTCTTTTGTTGCAGAGCTGCCGAAGAGTGGTCCAGTGGTTCAAACCGATAAGGAGCGCCACGAATTAGGGGACACCCTTCGTGCCAACTGCTCAACTGCGCCGTCGAGGCCTCCTGCTCAGATACTCTTCCACGTCAATGATATACCCGTAAGTATTCACTTTTATTTCTCGATTAATTTATTATTAGAGTTTTGTTACTGTAATGAAAAAATATCTAACAGTGCAGTAGTCACTCATAGACGAAGACCCCAAGAGCAGAGAAAAGTCAGTTACTTCAGCCCAATTTTTTTTTACTTTACTGAAAATTATGTATAGTAACTAGTTAAAATTTATGAGTCTGTCAAATATATTTGGGGTGCCTGTTGCATAAATTTTTGTCTGTCGAAGCTCCATTTCTCTAAAACTACCTACAAAACTAAAATCTTATATATCATTTAAATAGGAGTACATTTTCTAAAATATGATCCCTAAAAGAGATATTTACGTTAAATATTTCCCGAGATATACTTTTTTAAAAGGCAACATTTCATAAAAAAGTGTACTGAAAAACCAATTATTGAATTTTTTTTGGAAAATAAATCTCAGAAACAACTAGACGTACAGATGTTTGCCAGAACTCAAAGTAAAGCTAGTTTAATGCCCAATAAAGTAGTTTATGACGTTTATCTTTGTAGGGATAGTAGTTTTCATGATATTTGCTAAAATCAATTTAAAAATATTGATTTTGTAGTCGTTCAGAAAAATGTTTGATTTATGCAACACTATATCTCAGGAGTACAGGAGACGCACAGTTGTCTGTTGGCACTCATATTAAAGCTAGTTTAATGTGCTATAAAGTAGTTAATGATATTTATCTTTGTAGGAGTATTAGTTTTCATGATATTGATATATAAATATTAAAGTTGTATATGAGATTTTGTCCGAATTATAAATCAATTTATTTTAATAAATATCATGGTAGATACTGCTTCTAGGATAAATGGCTTAAACGACTTTATAGTACAATAAACTAGCTTTAACGTGAGTGCCGTATAATTTAAATACGTTGGAAAATCAAGTGCCAAGAGGTTTGTAGCTTCAAACATAATATCCGATCCTTGTGCAGTAAGAAAAAAATTCAATGTTGAGTACAGCCTGAGTGAGAGGCCACTGTTTTATTAATTTAATGAGGGCTTCTCATGCATAAAATTTTAATTTTTGGGAGAGTAGTAAAGGAGCGAAATTAATTTCTTCTTGAATGTCTGAGCTCTATCAAGTATCCCGGCTTATAACGAGATATGCCTTCTCAAAAATAAGTTTAAAATTTAACTAATTTTTCATTTCTCAGTTAAATAAACTATTTGTTTTGTTTTTTAATCTAATATTTACGTTATAAATTAAATTACCTTATTGTCATTATTTATTTTTTGTAAGTTATAAAATAAAAATAAAAAAGAAGCAGAATAGTCAAAAGAAAATGTTTTTTAAGTTAAGTAACATTCTATAATTAGTGTTGGGGCGAGCAATGTTATAATGGCAAATATAAATCCCAGACCCCATTCAGAGTAATTCAGAGTATTGTTAATAGGAAATAAATAAATGAAATATTTAAGAAAAAAAGTTTATTAGAAGAAACTAAAAAAAAAAAAAAATAATAAAATAAAATTTGATAAAGAAAGAATAAATCCTAATTTTAAGTAAGACTTACAACTAAAATAATTAACTTAAAATTTATAAATTAATAAATTTGGCCAATAATGATGTTGATTAATATACAAAAGAACGTAATAATTAATTGATTCCGAGCTATAAATATATAATAAAATAAAGATCTTTTTTTATAAGAATAAAAATTGCCTTTATGATCAATACAAGTTATGCCAATCTGTATACAGATCAAGTAATGTTCAATAAATTTTCATAAGATGGGTGGCGTTCAAAACTTGTTACCTTAATAGTTGATCGTAATAGAACATAGCAGACTTCCCCTGAAGAAACAAAATGATTTGTAGTTGGTAGATGTTTGTCGGCTATCAGGAGCAATCTCGATGACAAAACTAAAATGACGTCTGATAAACAATTTTCTCCAGGAACCAATTACACTCTCCACAATCCCAGACTCACAATAGACTGGGCCACTGCTGGGATTTATAAGACTGAAGGGATACAACCTTATTGTAATCCATAACTACTCCACAACAATATGGAATTTTTTTTTATTATGAATACACCAAATCTAGTTACTCTCACTTAAACTAACATTATGACAAGAAAAAATAAATACTGGTAAACATTTTTCAAATCACTGAATAAAACTATTTTTGGTTAACATTTGAAAAATATTAACCAAAAATGAATGGCTCAGATAATTTAGTGATGATGTAAAATATATCATTAGTAATACATCATACTAAATAAATCATGTGTACGATAAGCTGTTTGAAACATTTATTACTCCTACCTCCAGAGAAATTGAGTGAGGTCTTTGAATAGTAGCCAATTCATATTAATTATTTGTTCGATTTTACATTGTATGGATTGAGTAGGTTAAAAAATAATGAACACGTAAAATTTGGTAAATAAGAATAGTATTTTGTTATCTTAAAAGTAAGGTATCCTATTATTTTTTTAAATAAAAACAATCTTTCTATTTTCTATTGTATTCATGTAATTTTAAAGTTTAAACTTTTTTCTGTTTCTACATTATTGCCATTTGATTTAATCTATTTTGGAAGACGCTGAAACTGCTTTCAAATCCCATGTCATACAGGTGATGTTATAGCTACCATGTTTTGATATCATAAGGAGATTTTTCTATTCGACCTCATCTCTGAAAACTCAAAACAAAAAAAAAACGTGAAACTTCGAATTTGTAGTCTAGAATTGAAATGGTGAGAATAATTTCTGGAAAAGAGATGAAAAATAGGATTCAACACATTCTCAAGGACATGGTGAGGTATTGGTATGATACGGAAATCTCTAAAAAGGCATCAATGGGTTGGATTGGATATAGTTGAAATACATATATTTTTAATTTTAAAATAATATGAATATTATGTAAAGTAAATGAAACTTTGTAATAATAAAAAATAGGAAGCCTAACTTATATGATTCCGAGAACTCAAGTCAATGTCATTTCAATTTTTAAGCCAGAAATGCTTAAAAATCTTTCAGTTCTGTAAGATACCGGTAAAGGTTAAAAAATATGTTTTTTGGGTAAATAACTGAATCGAGCACGCATAAAGGGATAAAATCTTCCTTGTCCAATATTCTTGAAACGTTATATGACTTCCAAGAAAGGAAGGAACTTAATAATACGTTTTATACACAAGGGAAGAATTTCGGTTCGCAATCTTTTTTATGTGTAAAAAGAAAGCTTATAAAAAAACATTATAAATCTCCAGATTTTAGGACGGAAAGTAAAAAATACTGTAGAGTGTAGCAGACAGTTTCATACATTTTAAAATATCTCTTTCCCCCCCCCTGTGAGAATTAATCAGGTGTTCAGTAATTGAAGGCGAAGAAGAAAAGGCCTAAAAAAGTGAGCCTTTAACTGCCATTGGTCGAGGGACAGAGGAAAAAACAAAAGCCTTTTAAATTACTTGTTGTAGCCGAGATGTATAAGTCAGGGTTAAGTTTTTTGTCAGCTCAAGATCTATGGTCGCTCTTCATTTAGCTTCAGCCAGGAATAAAAAAAAGCCCGTTCCCGGGCCGAGGACGGTTTATTCATAAAGGAATAAATATTGTCGGCGAATAACAGAACTCCCCGCTAACCTCCCCCCTCCCTCCCTCTGCCTAGTTAGCTATTTATATTTACTTCTGTCCTTTATTACAAAAGCTGACTGTACTGAATTAATATCGTACATCTCTGCTTCTATTTATTTTTGTTACTTTTGAGATCTGATTGCTTGGAATATATTGCAGAAGCTAATGTTGTAATTACAATAAAATTTTTTTTTCTCATGAAGAATTTGTGTTCCCTTTTCATTCATTAATAGTAGGAGCAACACGTAATTGATATATCTGTAATATTAAATTATATTTTCTTATTAGAAAATTATTCGTTGTCCGTAACGATAAGAAAGTTCTAACGCCGATGAAAATACAAAAAAAAAATATTAAAAGATTTCTTAAAATAAAAATAAAAAAACTTCCATTCTACCTTAAGGTTTCTATTAATGTCTGGATGATTATGATAGGCAAAGAACTCTGATTGTATTATGCAAAACCAACCTGTTTATTTATAGTTATTATATTTAAATCCACTAGAAATCAGTACAATATGGTCCATTATTTAATTTTATCATTTATTGTATCAGTAAAAAAATAAACAATAAAAACTAAGCTTATACTCATCTTTGAAAAATAGCAAAAAATAAGTCCAGCGATTCTTATTATTGGCCTTCTCTGGTTCAGACCCTATTTTCAGTGGTTCCGAACCTATAAAAGTCTGAATATTAGCCTTTTGCTGACCACTTCCACTTCCTACTTTCAGTAATCGGAAAATTATTCCACCTCAGAAAGTTTATTTAAAAGTACATTTTGAGTTACTTTTATTGCATTTTACGTGTCAAAACCTTTCAGCTGAACATCAGAAAAGACAATTCATAAAATAGTGGAAAATCATTAGTTGATCATATATGATGATTGTAGGAAGATGATCCGGGTGGCGATCAAGAATGTGAAAAAAATAGAAGGACAAACTAAATTATTTGTTGATGAAGCCTTGCAAAGTTTGGTGAAACTTTGGTTGCTAATAAATATTTTTTCTGGTATTTTGTACCTTTCTCTACCGCCATCTGGACCATACTCCTAGAATTAATAAAGTAGTTCTAGGGATAACGTCACAAAAATATGTGTTGCTGGACCTTGCCCCTACCCACCTATGGTCACTAGATCACCCACTGGGAACCATTAGTCTGTATTGAAGGTATTAGGAATGGTGTCTCTCATATTAACATTAGAGTTGAAGAATGTTACTTGCTACATATTTTAGAATTGTCTTTGGTTTTTAATTATTTAACACATAATTGAAAGAAGTTGCGAACACACGCCTTTGAAGTTTAGTATTATTCAAAATAATTGCTCTATTATGATTCAAAAAGAGACGAAGGCTTAACTATCGTTGCGGGGCGTAACGAACCCCCTTCGTTAGAGCTGAGTATCTTAAGGTAAAGTTGAGCGGCGGGTCGACCGCAAGGCGAGCCGATCCCTGGCAAGTTATAATGAGCCCAACTCCGCGTGGTCGCTCTTACTCCGGACGCAGGAGGACTTGGATATTTCATTAGTGTTGTCCTAGCTGGGCACGTTCCGGGGGAATTGCGGGACGGTTCGGTCCCGGTTTCTTATTCTCACAGCGGATCTTTTGCTGGGCCAGCTTCTGCCAAGGGAATAACAATCTGTTACTTGATAGCCGGTCGGCATCCAAGACACTTGGATCAGGTACATGCCGTTGCAGGAGACCTTCTATAGAGGAATACAAGGGGAATAAAATCAGCAAAGGGATCAAGTATTAGAAATTTATTAAAACCAATCATGCCTTAAGAAATTATATCTAATCGGATATTGCTTAAATAGTTATCCTCTAATTACCAATTATTTCTTTAAAGCAATTCAAAAATTTTAGTTCGCCTTACACTAATGATCATAAAAATGAAATTTTCTCATATTTTTTTTAACTTTTTATCATTTCTCAATCATAATATTCTGAATTTGTATTAAATCTAGTTTCAAATACTCGAACCTTTTCCCTATTTAAGAGTATGCACTTGATAGAGGCTGAGTGGACTACGAAGGGCCCCGAACCCAAAGTAACACAAGAAATAATTCTTAAAAAGGAAGTCAGAGATGAATGGCAATCTTTGTGGAATGAAAGCCCAATGAGTAAATTAAAAATCATTAAAAAGGATGTTAAGCCCAAGGGTACCCCCAATCGCAAATGCCGTAGGGAGGAGGTTGTACTGATCAGGCTGAGAATAGGTCACCCACTCCTATCTTATTTCAAAAGAAACGCCTTCCAACTGCCAGTATTCTTGCATGTTACTTGCCATTAACAACTTTAAAAGCTTTTTATATTTTTATAAAAGCTTTTTAAAATTATATATTTTTAACCCTCGGAGGCTTGATAAAACAATAGAATTAGTGGTTTAGTTTTTAAAATCACAACATTTGCTGTCAAAAATATAACATTGAATGGAAGAAAAAATAATAATAATAAAATAAATAAATAAAATAATAAATAATCAAATTAAAAAATAAATAAAAATAAACGAATACAAGCAAAATTAAATAAAATATAAATGGCGTTGATGATCAATGAAATTTGGCGCCACTAAACAAAAACAAACAAACAAGAAATAATACGTCACTGCTGGATTTAAAGCCGGATCCTTCGAGTTAGTAGCCTAGTGTCTCACTCACTGACCCAATCCACATCCCAATTAATCAATTATATTCTATAAATAAAACAATAAATAAACAAATTGCATAACACAAAGTGATATATGATTTAATACCTAAACTGATTTCCGGAGGAGGAAGCTTCTCCTTCCTTAATTATTTGCTCAGAAAACCTTTAATTACGTTAAGATATATTTCACATGACTAAAAGAGATAAAATTGGCAGCAATTAAACCAAATAACATAGTTTATTTAATTTCGTAAGGAGGAAAATTAAAGTCGCTGATTAAATTTGAATACTTTTAAGTAGTTTATACTGAAGTTATACTATACTTATTTTTCTTGAAAATATTTTCTATCCACCTGAGAATTTCTTCTAAACTCATGTTTACCTAAACAGTTGCATGAAGCTGAAGTATTTAAATGAGTCTCCTATGATAAAAATATTAGTTCCTTGGAAACCCAACTTTTTTATATTAGGATGACACAAAAATTTTGTGTTTTATGTATATATATTAATATTAATCAGTGAAAGCAAAATGTTAAAAAAGAGAAGAAGAAATAAGATCTGACACGTTTGGACTGCTGTAAAATACTGGCTTTATTGTGTTCTGTACATCTCAATGTATATGTTCGATCAAAAACATTATTCGTCTAAATCCGTACACGCCTTTGCCAGCATACAACAACCTTAATTTAAACGAGTAGGAAAAACTTTGGATTCTTAGGAAAAAATCCGCAATGCAGGTATTATATCACCATGGTCTAAAGGTTACACAGTAAGGTGTATAGATAATTGAAAAGGAGCAAGGTGTTAGACGAAAAGGGTTGGTGTGGAAGAATTTCGTATCCCAACTCGTGCGCCAGATTTCAAAGCCGAGACTTTATTTTTAATAATGTCCTTTAGGTGACGTACGATAATGTATTAAATTTGGCACTTTTAAGTAATTTATACTACAGTTAAAATAAACTTTTTTTTTCTTGAAAATATCTTCACCCAACCAGAACATTCTTCCAAATTCACGTTTACCTAAAAAATTACACAATTGTATGTATATATTTATGAATCAGATAATTATTTACAAAGGTAAATGGTTTTATTAAGAAAAAAATCAAAACTATTACTCATACCGATTTTTTTTTGCTATTCTTGTGTTCTCTTGTTTGCATCGGCTTTCGCTGTTGACTACAGCTACAAAATGGCGCCAAAGAACTTGTTTATCTTCGTGTTCACTTCATGAAATAACGATCAGTTTGCTTATCAACTGAAATTTAAGCTCTAGTTTGAATTTGTAAAAACAAAATTGTCGAAAATCGCTTTTTGCCAATTTTTTTTTTTTAAGGCTTTAAACTGAGAGAAAAACGATGTTATGGTTTTTCGTTTTAGAAAATAGGGAGAGTTTAAAATAAGGTTCATTATTATTATAGATATGCAATTTACATTTTTGATTTTTGTTGTTTACATAAATGGTTTTAAATTGTAGAAAAGACGGAAACCTGTATTATTTTTACATTATATCAAGTACATATTTATGTTTAAAAAAAGATGAAGTAAGAATATTGAGACTGGCAAATAATCACTTATTTATGCTCTTCCACTGATATCCGATCACCGGAGAAGAGTCTCTTCGCGGGCGATGGCCGGAGGACAAACGAGCTAGATTAAACGGGGATCATACAGGGCGATCATTAGTTGCTAACGAAGAGTGGATTGGGATAGCTCTCGGCCTACGGCTTTAATCACCACAGAATTACTTTTCAATAATGGGCCGATTTAATCAGCTCTCCGGATTGAATTATGGAACAACCGTAGGCCATGGCGAATTTTTGTCTCTCTGAGCCCCGATGTGACCCTACAGGTTCCTCCAATATCAGAGTGAGGTAGATTTTATGTTTGTGGATGCGGTAAAAAAACAAAACAACTAATATATTATGTAATGTATGCCGATGTTCCTGCTTAATTCTTATGCCTTGATCAAAGCTACAAGTTACAAGAATAATAGAATTGACACTACATAAAGAAGGTATTTTAATCAGGTAAATTTTTAGATTTACAAAAAGAATATCTACTATCGGTCTGCCTGGGTATTATCATCATTTCCTCTGAAATGGATTGACTAATTGTATTCTTTTTTTTATTTATAGGATTTTGGCGCCCAATAGCCTACCCAGTACCAAATTGGATACTCTCTTTGATATATCGTCAATAAAGGAGCCGAAAAAAAAAATACTTTCCACAGAATGTAACGTTAAAACGGTTCTAATCAATTAAATAAAATTAAAAAAACCTGTCATACGAATCCCGATAAACGATTATCAATTATCCAAACTATTGATTATGTTGATATTGCATATCAACTAGTAAACAGTATTGTAAATTGTATGTACCTGCAATCATTTTCTCAAAAATTTATTAGCAAAGAGGCTCAGTGATATACCAGTAGAAACAAAAATTTAGATGAAAAAATAGCAAATCAAAACTGAACTATAAGAAATTATACTTCAATAAAATACGATTGAAGTTATAATTTTTCACTGGCCTCATTGGACCCGTGTTAGTCTCTGGAAAGAAATATGGTTTTTAGTGTTATATCAGCTGCATATGGGGATATGGCAAATCCTCCTTGTAGACATCCAGCCTTTGTAATGTTGGATACCTTTACCTACAGATCATGTCACCTCCTCGTGTATCCGTTGATCAAAAGTCATTGTGTTCTTTCTAAGTACTAGAGCCAAGACCATCATGGGATGTACATGTGTTATTTGTTCATTTATTACTTATAATGGTTATTGATAGTAATATTATAATTTAAATATAAAAAGGAACAATTTTTTTTATTACATTTTTTTTTTCTCCAAAACGTCGTGTAAACTTAATGTGATATTTCAAAGAAAAAAAAATTGATATATGAAGCAGTACTAAACTACTTGCAGCCGTAACAAATGCATTAGAAGCGACGGAAAGAACAACACACAAGAAAAGGGACCGAAAAAAGCGATAAGTTTTAATCGTAGAATCTGGAGAAAGGAGTGGTTCCAGTAAATCCCGAGTCTGGAGGAGGACAAGAGAAAAAAAGTTATTGTTGGAAAAGACGACCCTATTGAGGGGGTGCCAAGCGTTAACGAAAGTAAACACAGTTCGCCGAAAATAGGGATGTTGACATTGGAACAGCTGGCGCTGTCCTTACAGATGTGAACATCTTGCTCTCCCTTCGGGTCCTTCTTGTGAATATCTTCCACTTCTCTCATTTTTTTTCTTTTTTATCACGTCTGCAGTTAGCGTATCCTTTATCCCGTTAGTTTTTTTTTTTTCCTGAGCTGCCAAGTCATTTATCATTAGTACTATAACGGGTTACATTATTCATAAATACACACCTGGCTAAAGAAATGATATTGATGATGATGTAAAGTATTATAGCAGATGAAAAGCAAAGGGAACAGCCTAATTATTTTTTTTATAAATAGAAAACCAATTTTATTCTGGGGCATGGTTCATTTAGAATAATATTTGTGAGTATAAGAAAACAAATCTAACCAGAAACTAATAATAATTAAATTTATGCATAGTCTAGAATATAAATAAGTATAAAATCTGTAAATTAAATAAAATAAATTCTTATTCACAATTAAAAAAAACGCCAGTTCATAGGTTTCTTCTCTTCTCCGAGATATATCCGGTGAGAACCACTCTCATGCCAGTCCATGTTTCGAGTTGAGATGTCCCGTTTTACCTTCCCTCGCCGTATGAGATAACGTCGACGATAATGACTGACGAATCGTGCAATAACGGGTGGAGGTCAAAGGTCATGTTTTCTTGGTCTTGGGCGCTCAACAATCTCGAGGTCCTCTGTACTCACAATCCGATTAACACTGATCTTGACACAAAGCCAACCATATACTAGTCCCGAGGGCCGTGGGGATCTCCCTCGCACGGACAGAGATGCCCTCGGATCTCGACCGACCTGCAAAGAAGGCCTTGCTCAGCCTTACTATACTATCCCCGTATTTTTCCAAATATTCCTTAAAACGTTTTATATTCTCATTTACGTTGGCGCCCAGTTTATTAACGACTGTGATAATTTCAGAAAGGGATGGCTTGACGGGTTGTGTCGTATTGTATTTAGATGGAGTAGGATTTTTTTCTTGAATCGGGCTGGTCTTTATCCCTACATCGCCCTTAGGACAATATTATACTTTTTTTTTTGCTGGTCTTTAGTGCCTCTATCACTTTACCTTAAAGTTTGCAGCACTTACCCTGATACACGGCATTGATGGTGATGGCACTATCACAAAATGTATACTGTACCATATTGATATGAACAATCAATTGTAGGTACTAACTGTTTGATAATAGTTGTCAACAGTGGCCAGTGATTTCTTGTAATACTGTTAGGGTTAAGAATTAACTATCGCTGGCCCAGCCCGTAGCTCGTTAAAATTTAAAAAATTTTCTTTAATTTGGGATGAATCAAAAATAAAGAATGTGAAAAAATGAAGAACACTTGGATTATAAACATATATTCAATTTTAATGAGAATATGACAAAACAAAATGCACAATACGGCAATAACAAACAGTCTAGAGAAAAATATTAGACGTTTCCTGTTGGCTGAACTGAACACAATGTTACTTACTAATTCTTATAAAGCAAATAATTGGCTATGACAGATTAGAATTGTTTATATATAAATTTGGGCGTAACCTGTTGTAATCCTGTTTCTGATTTTTTTTTATTAAAAAAACTTTTAAATGTTTTTTTTATTTTAAAAACAAAGTAACAAAAAGTGATAATTAAAAAAAAATGATTTTTCAGTTACCTAGTGCACATTTACAAGTTTTATGTAATAAAAATATTTTATTTTTAATGTATGTTTTAAATGTGTTCATACATGTAACGTTTATATAAATTTACTTTTGATGTAGATTAATTTCTTCTATGTCTTAAATTATGATAATTGTGCTTTAGTTTCACTATATGTTTTTATTAGTTATTTTTTGTATTCTGTTCTTATGTTGGTTTAACTGTGGTGCTGTTGTAGTGAATACAAATTCCAAATTAGTGTACACCAGATTTCAATCAACGAATGGTGCAATTCTTTTCTCTCAAGGAAACACCTAGCTTCTATAAAGTTGATCCTGACCATATTCATTATAGGTACCTCTGAATCCTGACCATATTATATTTTTGAATGTATTTCCTTGGTAATACAAGGACCTCAATCACCAACACCAGTGGTCAACCAGTGAAGACCAAAATGTGTGCTGTGGCTGCAAAATGAAATAGATGGACACGCAAGTTTACTTAAATTTTTATGTGTCAATTTCCTCATCTATTGGTACTAAATTTTTCTTTATTTCTATCCTTTTTTTTTTTTGCTTCAGTCCTGATGATTTCCTACAACTTCGGCAAAACACCCATTAACTTGTATTTCATTTATAATTAAACACATCTTCTTTTTGAGATGAAGATAGTTGACCGTAGATTACTGATTGGAGAAGATGGTCGGGGGTGCGGTCAGATAAAAAAACAAATCATAAATAAACAAAAAATATTTATTTATGCCGACGTTTCGACCTGAGTTTCAGGCCTTCATCAGGAAACTGCTTTAGTTTTAGCCAAGATTTCCGCTGAAAACCATGATGACCTGAATCTGAAGTCGGAAACGTCGGCTTAAATAATATTTTTTTTGTTTATTTATGTTTTTTTTTTCTGACCGCACCCCCCGGCCATCATCTCCAATCAATCATCTTCTTTTTTGGTTTCATCTACGGTCAACTGTATCTCGATTGTAAATAAAATAAGGTTTCACTTTATTTTTCATTTTCCCATAACATCATAATTATTTTTCATGGGATTTTTAGTCATCTTGAAACTTTTACTCTATCGCTGTTCAACTTAAGTTCAGCTAGTCTTGCAATAAAACTGGTTTTGTTGGTATTGGAATTTCTAAAACTACAACTCAGCATTTCTGGTTTAGAAATTAAGATCCTGGATGATACTGGCCTGATTTACAGAAAATGGGATCCGACTGGTTGACAAACAGAACGGGAGCTAAATGGCAATAAAATTAGGCCATTTTCTGTTTGCTGTCCCGTGCTCTATCATCCGAGCCCGTTGTCAGCAGTCAATCAGCTCTTGTGTTGACAAAAGGATAAATTTCAGCGGAAATTCGGGATCAGTAGTGCATGGTTGTGAGTGGCTCATGAATCAACAATTCGGTCTAAACTAGGCACGATGTGTTTAACTATCACAATGTGTTAATTTATAATCAGTAGATGGCATCTATGTTGACGGTGTGTTTTAATATTAATGAATGTATTAAAAAAATTTGTACTTCGTTATTTGCAACATTTTTATACCCATTCAAACACACTATTAGTGTAATTAACTTTTTTTTTTTAATAATTTATTTATTGATATTTACAACTGTATACATATATACACATCAAGTGAATTTGCTGTAAGTGATATTATGGCATGATAAAAACATGTGGAGAATCTACCCATTGATAGAACTCCAAAAACATTTCTAAAGGATAAGATCTCGAGGCCATCTTCTTTTTAGACGCGTAGGAGGATTATTAGGTAGTGAAGGAGAAGCCAGGTTAGAAACGAGTTGGTTTGGGTGGTTGGGAAGTTTATTATTGAAGGATTGGTATCTGGTTCTGGCCAAATCGGCAACATAGGGGACATTGAGGTCCTGATGGATGATTTGATTTGTGACAAAGTAAGGAGCATTAAGGATTGTACGAAGGATTTTGGAATGTAAGGATTGGATTCGGGAGGAATTAGATGATTTAGTGGAGCCCCATAGCTCAACTCCGCATGTCCAAATAGGCCTTATAATAATCATGTAGATCAGTCTTTGTAATTAACATTTAAAGATTTTTATTCAATGTGTAATTTTTGTGAAATAGGTCAAATGAAAATGTGCATTTGGTCAAATAGTGTTCAAAATAAGCTTGGGTTAGTAAGTTCTAGTGTATAAGTTTTCTGGCTTTATTTATATAATTCTGGGGTGCTAAATACGAATCTGAAGTTTTCCAGTTAAAAATTTACGTTATCAAGAATAATAATAATTAGCAGAGGGAAATTCGGTTTGTGACGACACTGAAATGGAGTAACCTTAGAAAATAATTTTCCACCGTACAATGCTGCGGGCGAAATTGGTCAGTAACCGTATAAAAATTCAACAACTCTTGTTTTATTTTATCCCATAAAAAAGGGGATTTCGCTCAATGGGGTTTTTAAATACGGATAACAATAATAGTAATTAAAAAAATAGCAAATATACATTTTTTACAATACTTTAGATTATAAGTTATGTTCTAATATTCTATGACATTATACTTATTTTAAATGTATGTTGTATAGAAATAGATACTATTACTAGCGTATAGGAATAAAGCTATGATGAAAGCATTGCCAAGTACGTTACGTGACAGCAGCAAATTTGTATCCCGGTTTTTCCATCAATTTTTGGAGTGAAATAACAAATTTCTCAATAATAGCACTCTAGAATGATTTTACTCACTATATTCACATTCAATACTTGTTTTTTTCAGTTTTTTAGACACTACTTGCATATCTTATATTATACATATCTTCTTACCTACATGATATTATACTTCATCTTTCACTGTTTTCAATCTACTACCATCTAATTCCACGATTATCAATCAATTTTTTTTAATATTCAATTATCAGTTATCAATTTTTTATCATTTATGATTCAATTAAATATTTTTTATAATTCTAAATTTGTTTGTATACTATTTTTTCAATTTTATGTTTCTCTAAATGTTGTTGTTATCTCTTTTGTTCTATAGCCCTGATGAAGACCTGAAACTCAGGTCGAAACATCGTCATAAAACAAATAAATATTGCTTTAGTTTATTTATGTTCTTTGCTGACCCGATAAACTTCTTCAATTTTTAAGTTTTATCATTTTTTCTTATTTTTATCATTTTCACTTAACATTCTTCTTAACTATAGATATCTCAATTGAAATTTTCTCATCATTAAATTAAATTATCCTTCATAACAAAGCAGTTAGCCAAGCAGGTGACAGGCTTCATTACTTTTTCAGCATGGCCACGAACAATACTGGCCAGTCATTGGCAATTTTTCCCGCTCCGTTACCAGACTGGAGCTAATTATGCCATTCACCATCAAACCGAGACCGATTCGAGTTTCATTTCCAAGCTCTCGAAAAAAAAAAAAAAAATGAAAAAGAAAGAAGGGATTTTTCGCTATTAATCTGGCCAGGATTTTTGCATTAAAGGCATCCTCTAATCACGATGATTAGTTATGGCTGCAAATAAAAAATAAATTACATAAAAAGATATTCAACATTCACTAATATATATCTGAAATATCTAACGGAAAATGCTTGCCAGGAATATTTAACAGACCTGTTTACTTAAACTCTTTGTGCAGTTTTTTTTTATTTCTTTTTTGTTTTTTAACGACTCAAAAGCAATGGTTTAAACAAAGCCAGTGAATCTGTTTCAGTTTATTTATTGATAGAAAGAGATTCATCCTTTGTCAATTTCACTTTCGGACTGAGGAGAATAAAGTGAGACAGGTTCTTTTGTTTGCCTTCCCCTGTGAGCCCCTTTAACTACTAGTGTTTGCCTCGCTGGAGGAATAGAAACACACACTGACACATGTAATCTCTTTATGGCTAGATTTTTCGATTTTTAAGCTAACTTAATATATTGAATAATGGTTTTACATGTTTTTTTTTTCTGAGCATTTTGTAAATTTATTTTTATTTATATACTTGATCTACGGTATATACCTCATGATTGTTTAATAATATTATCTACATTTATAGTTATTTAATTAATATTGGAGGAAGTTCACAGGATTTGGTCTATTCTGCAAATCATATTTATAATAGTAAAATATATAGTGAACAATTTTATTTTCGTTATTTTTATTTTGAAGATTCATTTTTAATGAATATGAATGAATGAAAATTATTGAGGAATACCATTTCATAATACCTATGTTTTTTTTTATTTTTAAAACAATAAACAATGTATAAAAGTTTAATATTTAAACATTTTTCGTTTTCAACGTATTTCGTTTCGGTCCAAATTTATTTACCGTCCTTAAACACAATCTTCTTCACTCCAATAACACTACGGAAATATATCGACTATATGGAAGTACTTCTAAATTATTATAAAAATTTTTCTTATGTTTTCTTCTGCCATTTTCAGCTTTTGTTTAGTTGGTGATTTTTTGGGAATTTTTATGTCCAAAATAGTTAATAACTATGTAACAATTTTTAAAAACCACATCATTGTTAAAATTATATATGCTATATTATTATGTTTTTCCCGGGGTATGTGTGTGTGTATGAATTTATTTTTAATGTAAGTTTTAATTATTATGAATGTATTTTAGTAGTGAGATTGGTGTGAGGATTATGTTTGATGATAGCCAATGAATTTTGGCCTAAACGTTACAATATATATACTGGGTATAATATGATCCAAATGAGTTCGATTGATATTTATTAAATATAATAATCTTTATTTATTCTTTTTTTTTTTTTTTTTTCGGGCAAGACTCCCATTGGAGTCCTATATTGCCTAACCATGCTTGGGTACTTCATTTTGTGGGACCGCCACTCTATGAAAAAAATCAAATTAGCAAGGCTGTGTCTCAACCACTGAGCTACGGGCGGACCTATTTATTATTATTATTAACAAATACACAATTACGTGCAATAATTGATGGGATCTAGAACCTCACGGTAAGAGAATATATTAACAAAGGATTTACAATTAATAAAAATGAATCGTAATTATAATAAAACATTTGAAATTTTTGGCTTTCATCTATAAAAGACGTTAGGTACTTCCAGTGTACATATGCGACATTCTTAATCGGTAATTCGAAAGATTATACTTTGCACAAAAATCAAAATTAATGTTCATGAATATTAATTATAAAAAAAAAGAACTTATCATTTCCCTCCTACATTTATGTCATTATCCATTGAGCTTAGGTAGAGTCATCCCTTCCAGCATATCCCTTCCTCGCCGGTACCGTGAAGATCATTGCCCATTTTTTTGTTGTTCTTTTTGCTGCAACCCGGAATATCAGTCTGTCAAGAATTTTTATCCCAATTTATGTGCATACAAAACAATTGGTCAATATATTTTCGCTCTTTGACACAGCCATTATAGCATATACCAATGAGATTTAGCTGAGAGATAATGCAATAATTACCAACACGATTGCTCAAAAAAGTAAAAACTGAAGGAAAAATAGATTAGTACTAAAATGTTAAACAACGATATGCACACCGTTTGGCATGTGTGTGAAGGGTTTATTTCTTCATTAATTCTTTTAAATTGTATGCTTTACAAACATTTACCAAGTTGTTGGATGAACTTTTTTCAAATGAAGAATAATTATTTAAAAAATACGTTATAAATTAATAAATAATATATCATATTAAAACGATTTTGTTCCTTACACTCTAAACCACTATTATAGGTACCGTTCAATACAATACATAAATTCAAAACTAAATCATTCATAAATTCCACATGTTCGGGGATATCTCTGTATTCCAGGATGGGTATCCATCTTCGATCATTACCGGATACACGATCATTCTGCCAAGTCACTTACTGACTCCTATCACGCTAAAAGCTGTCTATCATGCAAGAAAAGAAAAAATTGCTTCTCTACCTGTATATATCTGTTCACTACATATCCATGTACGTTCTAAGGGTTATTATTTGTATGATTGCTTCGAACAAAAGTTATTTCTTCTGATTTTCTTGGGTTCTAACCTGCTTTTCAAGAAGTAATATAAACCGGCTTTACACCCGAAGAACTAAAAGATGCTATTTTATAAGTAGGAAAAAACCTTCAAAAACCTATTTTCTTCAAACCACTTTTCTTTTTCTTTGTTTTTTGGAACTTGAGAGAAGGCACACTGTCTCCTGGGTCAAGGTGGTCGCTGAGGGAAGGAGTTCACTCACAGTCTAAACCCGCATACTAATCAATTCTAATTAAAGAAGTATTTCACCACGCATGTCTACGCAGACGGTAATTTAGTGCCACAATGCTCCCAACCACACAGAGGATCCCAATACTGCGTTCAGTACCTTCGCACGTACTTAGCCTCCAATGGCTCATTACAGGTGACGCGGTGAGTGGTGATATCGAAATCCTTACTTTACCCTCATGAGTGGGGGATAGAGTGGGCTCGGGATCCTTGTAATATTAGGTCAAGATTGTAAATATTGTATATAATTTATTTAACTTAGTTTGATTATATTAATTTCATTCATTTATTTTTCTTCTTATTTACATATAGACATTTTATTTATTTTTATATAATTATTTATTATTATATTATTCACTCATTTTATTTTATTATTATTATTTTTTACTTTTATTTTATTTTTTTGTATGAAAGTGTACAATTATTAATTATCACTATTACTCATTGGTGAAATTTTTGGCAGATTGTATTATTATCAATAAATAAAAGTTTGCAGATAAAAAAAAAAAATAAATACCTACCTTAAAATGCCCTTCTAATGCTTGTTCAGCAACAAGAAAAGGATCTAATCTGTAACCTTCATATAATGTATATATATTTATGACATGTATATGTATTGTATTTGTTTGAGGGACTATAACAGGATAGTGAGAGGAAAAAGTAGCCGATTTTCTCAAAATAATATTTCGGTATTAATTATGGCAGTTATATTTATTTGTAAATTAACTTATTGTACAGTGTGTAAACTTGTAAAAATAGCTTTTATCAATGAGAATTTGGTACAAAGCTATCATTCTTCCAATAAGATTAATTAAACGTAGTTACATGTTAAACTAATTACATCTAAACATGCTGACTACAACAGGAAGAGTATATGTAAAGTTTCCTATAGGAGTCTATTACAGGAATGGAACTATATGTGTGATCTTAAAAAAATTGTTGATAGCCCTTGAATATCGATATTGTTAATGAAATTTTCGTGGGAAAGGATCTTTTGTTGTAATCTGCTCTTTGTTCTCTAAGGATGGTAATGGGTCTCTTGTAAATTGAGAAAGTGCTTAGTTAATAAAAAAAAATTATCAAAGATATTCTTAATCTTTTAAATAT
>NW_027108542.1:333238-336621 GCF_000696795.3 Halyomorpha halys
ATATTATAAGTATTATACAACCTATTTGGTACAAAGGTTGAATTAATAAGCCTTAACAGCTTAATTACAATATGATTTTTATTATTAATGTAATTAATTAATGTACAAGCCTATTGTGTAACTGTGGCAAACATTTTATTGAGCGTTACTTCGCTAGTACTATTAATCCGCTGAGTAAAGTGAAGAAACAGTTTCTTTTTTAAAGAAAAAAGAAGTAATTATTGAATTCCTGGAACTTTCATTTTATTTTCACTATTTACTGTAAGGGGAAACGGGACACTTTGTCCCAGTTTTCTTTACCTTATCATTTGGAAAAAAAAGAAGTTTTTTACCCCTTGATGATAATTTTTGTAAATTTTCAACGGAGATGCTTATGAATAAATAATTATAGGCATACTAGATTTTTGCAACTAAATGTTCTATGAATATAAGTCTCGGACTCAGGCATATTTGCCAACCTACCTAGGACAAGTTGGCTCACTTAACCTTTTTGTTGAGGTTTTCGGAGGTAAATTGAAGAAAATAGAAAAAAAAATATTAGACACTAATGTTTCGTCTTGCGTTCATTAGGGCAAAATAAAACAAGATAAAAATAATGTAAAGTATGGTAGGACTATAAGATTATACATAGAATGTTATATAAATTAGTTTATATGAATTAAGTTATATATACGAAGGAGATGACCCGGTTAACAAAATAGTTAACTATTTTTGACCGCAACACTAACTATTTTCTTTATATTTTTTGAAAAGTACGGTCAACCAAATATACATATAATACAACTTTATATTGATAATCGTTTTGTATTTCCATAGTCCATAATGTTTGTATCTTGATTTATTGGTCAAATGAATAATTTTTTCTGCTGTTTTGAGTACCCCTTTTTGACTGCCACACGGGCCATCTTAATTTAATTAATTAAATAATATTAGGTTGGGCCGTGTGAGTTAAAGTGCCAACTTTAACTGGTTATTGGCTGTAGCCACACCAGTTTGGATCAGGTGTAGGGATTCAACTTTTATTTCTGTGGCAATCGCATGAAATGAAGACTTGACCTCCACCATGGTTAAAATAGGAAAGCAACCTGTAGATGAATCCCCCCCTGTATGTCATGAATGACCAGATGGTGGGCCATAAAATACTATCATAATATAAGGGAATAGTCTTGCAATAAACTCAGTTTGATAAAAAAAAAAAAAAAAAAAAAAGTATATTATTTTAAAACCATTATAGAGATGAAAACTATGCTATGTTTGTCTTAATATTTAATGCTTTAACCATATTCATTTATTATTAAAAGATACTGTGTCAAACAACTATTTCTCCTTTGAAATTCTGTAAATTAGGTGTAATGAAACCATTGAATGAAGGAATTCATTGATTCATTAGAAGAATTCAATAAAATTACGTCTGGGTTACTTCTTTTATTGAATTCCTTCTAGGCAGTTTAACCTAAACTATATCCTCGTTGTGCCCATCTTCTTCTTTTACATTCCATGTTTCTTAGTAGCCATTTTCCTCCCCTTTTGATCTGTCTGTTCCGAGAGGAAACGAAACATATCCTTTGTGATAAATAGGTTTATTTTGCCTTCTTTTTTTTTATTGCTTGAGAAATTTTTCAACTCAATTTGTTCTCAATAATGAGCTTTTGCAATCGACTAAGAAAATCATCATCGCCTTAAAATTTGAGGTTGCAAGTTTCATCTGCTGCCCACCGTTCTCTGTTTTTTCCGAAAAAAAAAGCAATTCGAACTATTATTTCTTTTTTTCGGTCTATTTCGTCTCTCAGTTTTCGATCTTACATCTTTCGTTTGCTTCTCCTAGTAACTGGTGTTTGTTCTGACAAATCGCAGTAAACAAACAGGCACTTGGGTTGGAGGTAGGTGATTGATCAGGCAACGTTCAGGATCATTCCTGGAGTATTTTGATTCGCACCTGGAAAAACCAAAGCCGTTAAGGCAACGTACCCCGCTTCTACTTTTATTTCAGTGCTAGTAGTCCTGAAAACTTTAAAATTATAATTTTTACTATTTCTGAACATCCTAAGTTAGGCAAGTCCTAACGAAGTTACATATGAGATGTTTGAATAAAAATCGATTCTATTACTCATATTAATTGACTCTGTTATGCCCAATTAAAAGATTTACATTTAACTCATTAAATTTTGGAGTGGAATCAAATAACGCGGCAGTTTCTCGGATAACTAAGAAGCCCATAAATGGCCTGTCACAGTTGAATAATCGTCGCACTCGAACGGAGAGGAGTTATGTTTAATCTGTTACTGCTCACTAACGTCACTAACGCTAACAATATCTGCGACTCGTAAATTAAGTCCCAACTTGTTGAATTAACATCTAAATGGCCCTCTGATTCCGACACGTAAATTATGTTGTAAGCCTACCCCCGCCTTGAGATTAGAACAAATGGATTCGCCCTATTGCGGTATGTGCTCGGTTCATCAGCGGGGAGGGGTCATTGGGCCATTTTTTAAACTTTAAATTTACTACGCCTGGCTTTAAATTGTAACTTACAGGGTTTATTTATTTTTCGAAATGAAGCGATTAAGAGGAATTTATTTGACAGCTTTTTAAACAGAAAATTCAAAAACTAAAAGTGCTCCCTTACCGGAAATTGCATACTTATTGTTTTGTTTAATCCTTTATAAAATTATTTCTATTTATATCGGTACGGTGGACGAATATCATCCTATTATTTAATTTATTTTTGTTATAAAAAAAATGGTACATTCACAAACGCCTTTTTACTCATATGTCTTTGCTTGTGAATAATAATTAAAACTTTAATACTTCAAACACACTCTCATACTTTAGACGGTAGGAAATGTCTTTTAAATTTATTACTGAAATAGTTTCATAAAATAAGTTCATTATAAAGTCATTATTTTAACACTATTAAAACTTTAATAAACAGGGTGGTCTTGTTCGAATCGAAATTGAAAATATAATGTAAAATATTTGATGGCAATATATAATTGATTTGAATCACTATTTAATTTATAATTATATTTTATAAATTATAATTGATATATTTTTATGTATTAGTAAATGAAATTGTTAAGTAGATTATATGTTTACTTCTTGAGTGTTGATACTTATATTACCGAATCCACTATATACAATATAATATGAATGTTCTATGTTAATCATGTTCTATACTCACTAATTCGTAACAGGTAAACAAAAATGAAAAAATTGGAAAATAAATACAATTTGAAAATTATCATCATTAGTTCTAAGTCATTAGTAATGCACAAAACTCAGAAATGGTTATTAAATTTACTCTTATAAATTTCTTAAGTTGTTTCTCGTTATAAAACTTTGCGTAAGCTAAAACGTAAAAAAAAAAGTTTTTATGTTTTATA
>NW_027108542.1:336671-342531 GCF_000696795.3 Halyomorpha halys
TATTTTTTTTAACTTTATTTCATTTTTAAAATGAAAACTGAAAATGACTGAGGAGTTAATAAAGCGGGCTAGACGAGGCCGAATCAGAGGCAGCCTGCTGGTGCTTAATCAAAGATGACAGCTGGAGAGACAAAGGCTAGAGTAATGACTGAAATTCAAGCCAGTTTTTTCAACTTCACTTTTATTATCTATGGGGTTATGTATCTTGTCAATGGGTCCACTCCTGTCTTAATAGCGTTAGTTATCCATATTATATACATACTATGCTAAATTGGACATACATATAGCACAGAAGCACATATTCATGGTATATTTGATCGTAACTATAGTATAATGTTATCTGTATATAATAGAAGGGTAGCGAATATCGACTTAGTGCATATACTGTCTCTATGAAGTGTGCGCCTGGTCCTTTATTGGAATAGGAGTAAACTAGGCGGTTGAGCGTTGATACTGAAAACCTACAATAATTGTTAGTAAAAAAAAAAATTCAATAATGAATGCCTAAGATCATTCGTAGGTGGATTTGACTAAGTGCTCGTTTATTTCACTATAGAATATGTTTTTCTTCGGATAATCTTAGGTTCTAAATGACAATAAAAATTTTATTGAACCTTAAATTACATCTAGTAGTTATTTGAAATTGTAGAAGATTCAATATTTGGAGGATAGAGCCAACCGAAAAAAAATTACGTATATAACTTTTTTTTCGGTTGGCTCTACAGAACTTCCCTTCTCTAGACCAGCCTGTGTCTAGGGTTGCTGCTTTCCGGTTTGCTTCATGTAGCTCCTTCGCATCTTTCTTTATATCTAAATATATATAAACTAGCCAAAGTTATAAGCGGCCCATTCACCTACAATATTATTGCACAATTAAATTGCGCAATATGTTTGAAGCTTTCCCACAGATATACAATATTATTGCTCAACAGTCGGATTTTGGCAATGATATTGATTCAGCTGGAGATGATATTGAAGGTTGTGCAAAATATTTTGCAACACTGACAGTCATTTAATATTTTATAGCCAGCCAGTTTGTTTGAACACGCTAAGTGACAACGAAAATTTCTGCCTTTTGATGGCTGTGAGAAAATATGTCCCAGGTATTTTTCAATTAACACATCGTTCTGTTTTGTATTTTTTTTTCTGCGTTGTAGATGATTCATTGAACTACTTGCATTTGGTGTCCTATAAAACCCGCACCCAACGGTAACTTCGATAAATTCCAGAATGAATTGTCTATTGGCATTTGTTAATATCCACGTAAAGACCTAAACATCCCATTCGTTGCAGATTTGACCCAAAACAGATATGCGTCTTTTCATTCCAAACTCCTTAACCATCCTAACCCATTAATTCTTAATCTTTCATCCTTTACAATCCCTGATAATCCTCCGAGGCGTCTGAAAAGAAGATGGCCACGGGACCTTCTAATTTAAATTAATGTTTGAAGTACCACAAATGGGTGGTTCTTTCCCAAGATTTTCAAGTGTATATGAAACATACTACATATTTACCTATTCTATTATTTTGTACAGTTGTAAATTACATTAAATAAATAATTTTTAATAAATATCCACGTATAATATAATTATTAAACACTACTTGTTGATACTGACTGACTCTATATTACATAGTATCAGCCATAGATGTTGCAATTTTTTCCAAAATTAGACAATAAATAAATATTTTTCTTCATTTCGTGCGATATATTACCATCAATACCAGAAACACACGTTAAATAATATTGCGCAATATCCGATATTTTGCGTGTATGGTCAGCTTTAATTTTTGGATATGGTATAAAGATTTTTCCTAACATACAAACAATCACAGATTGAGTGATGACGTCACATTCTTGCACTTGTAAGCTGGAGGTTCCCTGATTATCTGGTATATGTTGCCATTCCTTATCTGTTTGCTATGTCTGACTTCGTCTTTATTCAATTTATCATCTTACCTGCAATTATTTTTAAGTACACTGTCAGGCAAAAGTTCAGAATCATGTCATTTTTTTTATAAGAAAATTAGATATAGTTTGAAATAAATAATAAAATTTTAAATGACACTTTAATATAACGAATATACGGAAACAATATGTATAAAAATGGAATTTTAGAGACCCAAAATTCTAATCGTGTAATGTACCGTGTTCAAACTAATTTTCAATTGTTTCCTTACAAAAAGGTTTTTATAGATTAAAAGTTAATGCCTAAGTTTCACGAAACGATTTTATTTAACAATTTCGTAATGTGACCAAAATAATTGAGAATGCTTAACAAAATTGGAAAAAAATGTGTTTTTGGCTTGTATATGTGAAAACAGAGAATTCAGTTAAGAGAAAAATACACACTTTATATTGTAATCTAAGAGTTATTTGGACGCAAATGTACATTCTCATTTATGAGGAATCTCCATAATTTTTGTTTTTTCATTTCCTCCTTCTTGGTCAATTCTGACATATCGGGTTGGGGGTTATCTAGAGGTAACAACTTCTTCTAACCATGGCGAGAGGTCAAGTTTGCATTTCGTGGAACCAATACAGAAATAAAAATCACCCAGGCCGGTTTCACGGCACCGTTGTAGTCGCTTAACTCGCTCAGCTACAAAAGGCAAACTGAGCGTAATTAACAATTAATTTGAAGGAAATTGTTCAAGCTTATGAATTTAAACTTATGTACTATCGTATCCTTATTTGTCTAAATTTGATTACTTATTTATTATTATTTTTTACTACGATAGTACATCCGTTTTACATATAAGATGCAATTTTTGTTTGAGTGGTAACACATTTCTCAACTAGATAGTAAAAATGCTCGTCTCGAATTTCTACATTGCAAGCATTGTTATTAATGGATAGAACATTGAAAAAAAAATGCTTTGCAAATAGAGTATAAATGTTAGTTAACTAATTAATATTTGAGCGAAGCTCGCTTATCGAATCTGGAAGTCAACACCCAACGGTTATCCGTCTTCTTGGTCAAATATTGACAGACTCCTCAGCGTTTCCAATCTCCCTCCAGTTGAAAGAGCTAACCTATCTCCAGCTGATATTACCCAATCGCTTTGCCAATTTTTATGAAAATAACTTTAATATAGCATGCATATAGTGTTTAATTTTACATAACAGACAAATAAAATATCAGAATCCCCATATCACAATTTTGCAAATCTTTTTTTTTTGGGGGGGGAGGGAGAGGGTGAAGAGGAAAACTATTTGTAATGTCACTCTGTTATGTTTAATTATTTCAGAGGGAGGGGTATTTCATTTTTCTACCGAGCGTACTCAAATGGACAAGGTTCTGTTATCTTTTGTTAAATTGTTGCATTATCTGCAGGAACACAGTTTAGGTTCATTGTTTCACTGTTCATCTGTAGAACACTGAAATATGGGTTTGCAGAGGGGGGGGGGGAGATTTGTTATAAATAAAGAATATTTGCATAAAAAAATATTACTTATTTATAATCTTAATATTTTCTTGAGACCAGGTCAAAAACATCAATTTCTATGAAACATTAAAAACATTAGGTAAAAGATATTTTTTGTTAATAAGTATATCCCACATATGTTTAATTACCTAATTAGTCAAATATTCACTTTAAAAAATACATCTTTTACCTAATGTTTCAATGAAATTGATGTTTTTGACCTAGGCAGAATATGCATATATGGATGATACATATGGAGTTTAGAGTTTTTAAATTATATAATTTCAAAGTTGTATTAAGGTAAGGTAAATTATAAATAATAATGTTAAATATTTTGAAATGTTTGTAGGATCATACATGTAATAAAAGCTGTTTTGTAGTAGATTGTCCCTGAAGATGGCCCGATTGGCCGAAACGTCGGACTTGTAAGAGAAATAAAGGTTTTGAGACATAATGAATGGAATTTAAATTATTTATTTTAAAAAAATATTACATTCATAAAGGAAGAAATTTAGATTTTACTCAGTAGTACTAAACAATATTTGGTGATAGTTACCGAAACATCTAATTGTACTGACCATCGATTTTTAAAAGTTTACTTTAAATTATTAATAATAAAACGTACTTGTCATCTAAAATATCTATGCAAAGCATTAGATATGGTAATAATACATTGCGGAAATCTTAGAAAACTAACTCAAAGTCCGTTATACATAACAGTATTATTAAGTAATGTACAATTCTCAGTTTATTGCTTATACATATATACTTTAATTTATTTGAAATTATTATTATATTGAGAGAATGTTGATAATATAAAAATCAGACAATAAACAAAAGACTTAGTACCACGAACGTGGACAGGCGTATTTCCAAAGGATCTCCGATTTCAGGCTCAAAAATATCACATTTTCAGAAATTTCGACTTGAAATGAGATAATCCAAACTTATATTCACCACTTACAAATAGAATTAGAACAATGTGAGAATATGAAAATTAATTGAATAGTAAAATAATTTTATGATTACACTTACATTTATATTTCATAACCCTAGCACCAAAAGTTTAAAGCATGAAATTTAGCAGAGAATAACGAGGTAACATGGAAACATACCAAAATATCTTTTTTTTTTAAGCGAAAATTAATTAATAAAACCACTTCTCAAAATAAAGATATTTTTGATGAATTAAAATTCTACAACCAAAACGCCTGCAGTTTACGTCAAAATTAAAATTTACCCCTGTCAAGTCGGTACTATTCATCAAAATTTACAACAAAAAATTATCTTATCTACATAAGATGCTCTTAATGCAATAATAATTTCCAAAAGTTGATATATCGCACATCTGAAAAATAAAAAAGTTTTGGTTTTATTTTGAAATACTCATTTTATAAAGATATTACCGTATACTGTGTTATTTGGGTTTTGTGATTCTTCTATAGACCCCAAAGCTAGGAGGGTTGTCAAAAAGTAACCATAGTGTAGTGTTCAATTTTAGTGAATACTTCAAATAGAAAATGAATTGTTTTTTTTGTCAGACGTGCCAAATTTCAAACAGACCAGTTATATTTTCTTTTTAAAGAAAACGTCTTAATTATTTTTAAACTGTACTTTACAACCAGCAATCGGATGATGAACTTCTTTCGCTCCCAGCTTTTTCATGCTTTTTACTGAAAGTTATTCCTCAGTTTTATTTATTAAGGAGAAATGTTATCCCTTTTGACTTCATCAATTAATTTAGATTCATCATATTATTATTTAATAGATGAATCAACTATGGTTTCGCTTAAATTATTTCTTGGTTTTCTATTTTTTGAGTTGATAGTTTTGTCTTTAGACGCAAGGAATGATTATGTGTATACCATAGATATGTAGAGAGAAGAATCCTCCAACAGACTGTACTTAAAGAACCGTTGAAGCAGTCGGAGAGATGGGGTGCCTCATTAGTCTCTCAGATCCAGCACATTATCTTCATCCCAGCGACCAGGATAACAAACAGCTCCTAATCCGATCGACTTTGCCATTTCCTTCTGCTTTTTTTTTTTTTTTAGTCAATTTTTAATGATGAAAAAACGATAGAATAAATTCCTCTTTAACGAGGCCTCCACCCCTCTGGAGATGAGCCTAGTTTTTTGACTCTTTCGTGGATCGCGTGAGGTGGTGTGTAAGGTAACGCTCCTAATTGGTAAGGAAAAGGGATCAAAAGGAAAACTCTTCGATGTGTAACCTATATTCATTGTAATATCGTTAACCATGGATGTATTTTTTTCGAAAAATAATGAGATATATTTAGCAATAAAGCTACAATAAATACTTTTATAATTTTAATTGATTATTTAAACATTTAACATATTCTCAGGTAAGTATGTCAAACATGTAACTACATTACTCAAATAATAAATTTATATTATTGGCTATATGTATAAAT
>NW_027108542.1:342587-387105 GCF_000696795.3 Halyomorpha halys
AAAAATTACCAACATGTATATATACATATATTATATAAATGAAGTATCTATTAAAAAATCAATTTCATTAATTTCGAATTTCAAGTTTGCTGCGTCCTCACTAGATAGACTCAAGTGTGGGACAGTGTCAACAGAGAGTGGAAAGGCAATATGGAGTTGGGTTTATTAAGTTTACAAAGTTAGAGGTTCTGTTATTTAGATAGTTAAAAAGGAATGACTTCATGCATAAAACCTATGTCATTTCTTTTTATTACAGGTATGAATTGTTGTAAATTGTGTAACAAGTATACCTTCCATATTTGGTTCATAACAATCTTAAAATAGTAATACATATCACAGTTCCTTCGATTGAACATTTCAATCGCATTTTACGTTAGAAGAACTAATTTAGTTATAGAACTATCTGTTGTGAAATCCATGACAGAATATCGCACGCACTATGGTTATTTCGGTTTTAACTAAAAATTGTAAATTGTCTGATATAGTAAAGATGAAACCTTCATATCAATTATAATAAATTATATTTGCTACATTTGTTTTTTTCATTGCCCAGCTATTTTATAAAAACGGCTTGTATGATTTGGAGAAAAGTGAGGAGATTTTTTTATCATTTTTATCAAATTTCGTCTACTGATTTCAGTATTATTGTGAAAACTAATTCTTTTGACGCGTTTATATAAAAAAATGGCTCATAAAGAATTTCACTAGTTAGGGGTAACCAATATATTTCTTCCTGAAATGAATAATTTCCATAAAATGTAATTTTAAGAAAATAATATTAAGGTCTAATAAAAATAATTATGAATAAGTTATAATGTACCTGTCAGACGTTTTAAACCATCGTAAGGAAAGATCTAAGATTTATAACAGATTCAAAGTTTTAATAAACTATAAAATGCCATAGATTAGTACAAATAAATAAATAATAAATACGAATATAAAACTATATTATATTGTTTCGCCTTTACAACTTTACTTTTTTTGCTATAATTTTTATTTGATTATAGTTGTTTTCATGATGATTAAGAGCTTTTAAAATTAGAATAAGGTATTCATCGGAAAATTGATTTGTTCATGCAGAGAAAGGCCTAGTTGCATAAGTTAAACTATAATTTTGTAACAAAATATTTTGAACTTTTTTTTTACTTATTTAATTTTTTCCTCCTGAAATATAAATTTAGACTTTTAACATTTTTTGAGGTTAATCACTTCCATTTTTGAATGAATTATTTATTGTTTATTCATGATATTGTACAACGTTTCGGGACCACTGTCCCATATTCTTGCACTATAAAAACCTATAACAATAATAAAACTAACATAACACCAATCTTCATCCTTATATATTTTAATTTATACAATAATAATCACCTCTTGATGATTGATGGGAAATCATGTCAATCATTTGTGCATCTTTACTTCTCTCTGGCACAGCCATCATTCTACATGTCTAACTACCTCTTTGGACCTTAACTCATGTCCAGTGTGGTGTTTGGTTACCTCCCTGTTTTTTATAAGTCCTGTTTTGTATTTAATATTAACTTGGTGATTTTTTATTTTTTACATAAACTTGTTTATTTCATCATATTTTTATGTTTTTGTTTTAAGTCTATTTATAATAACTGCGTAATGTGTATTTAAGTGTTTAGTGTCAGTTTTATAGTTTACTGTGTTTTGTATGTTTTTTGTTATGTGTATAGCTTCTAGATGTCTTCTGTTTTTTGTATCTATTATTTTTGGGTTTTCAAAATTGAATTCGTGGTTCAGTTTTATGCTGTGATAAGCCAGAGCTGTGCAATTTATATTTTTAGCGTTTTTACAATTGGTGATATGTTGCTTAATCCTAGTTTCCAGCTTTTTAGATGTTTCACCAATAAATTTAGACGCTGGCTTCAGATGTTACAATCCTTTCTTTCGTACACATTTCATAAATTACTCCTAATAAAAAATATAATAAAACTTAACTGTTTTAATTTCTATCAACTACAATACTAAAATCCTTGTTCCATCTGTTTAAATTTTCTAGAATCTACGTTCAGAGTCTGCTACACTACTAAAAATAAAATAGTATAAGTACAAGAAGTACTATAATGCTGGTGGATTCGAAAAAGAAAACGATTAAAATTCCCCGATCTGATCTGCTGAGAAAACCCGTGAATGGAGTCCGCGGATTTGGCCTGTCTAAAAAAAACGTTTCGGGCTAGTTTCTTATTGTCCTACACAGTAATAGAGTTGTATTGTATTATATCGTTAATAAGTTAATATTATTTGTTTGTGCAGGTGAAAGGTGGGGACATCACCACTAGAGAGACCGGAAGCGGGCTGACGACGACCCACCGCCGGCTGGAACTGAAGTTGGAGGCCGGTCAGTTCCGGGGTGTCCCCATTATCGTCAAGTGCACAGCCCTCGTTGCAGGTTTCAACCAGAGTGCGCAGCTCAGCGTTGGTCCCAGGACCACCGAACCTGTTCCTGAGAGGGGTATGTTTTATGTTTATAGCACAGATATATAATTTTATTATTATGTTATAATAAAATTTACATAGATAAAGGTAACAGTTGACATCAAGGTCTATAACGAAACTACGGACAAGTTCACTGTTCCTGGAACTTCAAAATATTGCCTTTTGGTTCTTATTTTTTTTTCTATTAATTGTATGGACTGTAATGTTCTGCACTTGATTATCTTCAGAAACTGTAGTTTTCCATTGCTTTTTATAGGAAAACAAATCGTCAAACCCAAATTCATTACTTGCATAGCTGTCCACATTCAGTTTTTCATTCAGTATCATTATAAGAAATGCAGGTGACGTGTCTTCTCCTGAAAGATGGATCTCGGTAGAGTGTAAAAAATTAAATCAATTTCGTGATTAAAATTAATAACAACATATGACAGAATGGTTTACTAAATTAAAAGTGATATTTTAGTTTTAGTTTACCTATCAAATTATAAAAAAAACATTATTTCATTTAGCTTGGTAGTATTATATTTAGGAATATAATTATCGTTTTATTTATAGGAAAACTGGATTTTTTCTTTAATTTTAAAGTAGTTTTTCTTTTCTTTAATATTGGATTTAAGTTTACATTAATTTTAACTTTATTATTATTTATTTTATTTTTTTTATTTTAATTTAAATTACTCTTCTATATCATTAAAAAAAATGATAATTTTTGGATTTTAATCGTTGATTTTTAGCAGGTTTTTATATACTTTTTGATATTTATGTGTAAAATATAATATACAATAAATTCGAACTTTTTATTTGTTATATAAGAAGATGGTCAGGGTTGCGGTCAAAAGAGAAACAAAAATAGTTGTAAACTATTTTTGTTTCTCTTTTGACCACAACCCTGACCATCTTCTTTTATATCAATTTTTACGGTCAACTATATATACATATATTTTTATTTGTTAAGTTTTGTCCCCTATCATGGAGTGCGATTGTAAATGTTTAATAATTTTCTATAAATAAAGGTGATACATATTTATAAAGGTTTATAAAAGCTCTTGAAAGCGAAAATCTCTCTCTCTCTTTTTTAATATAGCTATTTCCGAAAAAAAAAAATTAATTTCTTTCTAAAAGTTACTTAGCATTAACCTATTAACAATGAATTATAACTAATTAAATACCCCCAAAACGCAAATAATAAAGGAAGAAAGTTTAATATAAAAGGAAAGCATATAAAACTACGCTAAGAGAAAATTAAACTAAAAAACTAACTGTAATAGTTTAACGTAAGCTATGACAAGCAGTTAAGTCAACAGAGAAATAAAAATAAAATATAATGAGGTGTAGATAGTTGACCGTAAATTAATAAGTGGAGAAAATGGTCGGTGGTGGTGGAAGCAGTACGGTCAGAAAAAAAAACCCACTAATATACAAAACTTTATTTATTCCTGATGACGTTTCGACTTTTTTTTCAGGTCTTCATCAGGGCTATATAACAAAAATAGATAACAACCACCATTCAGAGAAAAAGAAAATTGAAAAGAAATGATAAACTAAGAAAATTTGAAAACATACATAACAGTGAATTGAAAATTAAAAAATAGTTGTTTAATAACATATCTTTCATATTGTTCAATATATTGATTCAAATTTTTTATCAGTTTTTTAGACACTGCTTACATATCTTATCTAATACCTATCTTCTTACCTCTATAATATTATATTTCATCTTTCACTATTATCAATCCGTTACCGTATAAACCCATGGTTATTAATCAGCTATTTTTTTATTTTCAATTCACTGGTATTTATATTTCCAAATTTGTTAGTTTCTTATTTCTTTTTAATTTTATGTTTCTCTGAATGGAGGTTGTTATGTCTCTTTTTTTTGTTTTATAGCTCTGATGAAGACCTGAAAATCAGGTCACAAAATAAATAATTTTGTGAATATTGGTGTTTTTTGCTAACCGCACCCCCTCCTTCCCGACCATTTTCTCCACAAAAAAAAAATATATAAAAATTATAATAATCATAACCTCAATGTTGTAAAATAATATGCTTTCTATAAAAGCCTGATAAATAAGGAAATCTACAAAGGGATAAATTTTAAATACAAAAACTAGAACAGGGAAAAGGTATAGAAGAAATTACAATAACCATTTGACGAATATCTTGTCTATGACATCATCAGAGTGTATAAAAAACAAGTCGTTATTTATTCCAATACTCCTACACAGCTTTCTTTGAAGTATTGTATAGTCGTTAAACAAATAAGAAGCAGTCTGTTGCCAAAACTTTACTCGTTACAATGATTTTGTTGAATTGTTCATATAGTCACTTATAGTTGATACCCAGGAGATATCATTAACAAATTTTAATATTATGAAAAATTCATATTTTCGCGCAATTTTAACTAAATAAGGACCTTATTGGCATTACAGGATTAATCCATTCATATCTTAAAATAATACAGTTCTAATTATACTTATTATTTAAATGGATCTGGAGAGTTTAAGAACTTAAATTTTTATTAGTCCACTAATGCCTGTTGACTAGATTAGATACTTAGGACTCCATCTTGACAAAAGACTTACTTGGAATCCACATACAAGACTGAAACGACAAGAAACTGATCGTAGATTTCGATTGCTACAACACCTACTTGACAAACACTCAAAACTGCCTATTCACTACAAAAATTATCATACACTGTGATAATCAGACCAATTTGGACGTATGGAATTAAGCTCAGAGGCTCTACAAAACCATCAAATTCCTCCCACATCCAATCCTTACAATCCGAAATCCTACGTAAAATCCTTGATACTCCTTATTACGTTACATATGAACTCATCTACAAAGACCTTCTTTGCAGATTTGGCCCAAAACGGATATGCGTCTTTTCATTCCAAACTCCTTAACCATCCTAACCCACTAGTTCTTAATCTCTCCTCCTTAACAATCTTTGATGATCCTCCGAGGCGTCTGAAAAGATGATGGCCACAGGATCTTCTAATTTAAATTAATACTTGTAGGTACCAATAGGTGGTTCCTTCCCAAGATTTTCAAGTGTAAATGAAACATTCCACACATTTACTTATTGTATTTATTATTTTGTACAGTTTTAAATTACATTAAATAAATAAATAAAAATAAAATTCTTATTAGTAAATTTTTTATTAAATTTATTTTGGACTATATGGTTTCTTTTAGATTTCTCGTTTTAATTTTTTCGAACATATGACCAGGACAGTTTTAGTTTGTTAGTACAACTGTAAAAATTATAAACTCTACCTTTGGCAGGAAATGTTTCATAAATTTCGATATATCAATAGCATTGTCTGAGAATCGGCTCCGACACGATGCGGGGAATACAAAGACGAAGGAACAGGAGGATTGGACTTAGCTAAAGTCCTAAGCCCGAAGGCGGGATGCTTCGGCCCGAGAATTTAGAATACAAAGGCCGATATCCGAAGAAGCTGTGCCTGCTGTGATTATGCACATACAAATAGAGCCACTCACGTTTTAGCGGGCAGCCAACAGCTCACTCACATCCGTTTCTCTCAACCAACCAGTTTTATATTTTTCTTATTTAAATTCTTTTCTTTTATTTTGAGAGAGATTTTCCAAGAGTGATATTTTTATTCAACTCTTCTATTTCTATAATGGTCTTACAATATATCTTGAGTAACAATACAGAAACGCAGTTTCTAGATTTCAACTCATAAAACATACTTGTACATATGAAAATTATTTTAATGTTAGTATTTATGTTTTATCTAATTGTATTGATTAGTTTGGGATAAATAAAACGAAACTAAAATAGCATTCCGATAAAGACTTTATCATAACGAAATTATATAAATTAATCCAATTTCAGATGAACATATTTAAAAGTATAAAATTAATATTTTACTGATAACGTGAAATTTAATCATACAACTGGTGAGGTGGTGTCTTACAGTCACTTTTTTTCTTATTTATTCAATTAAAAATTAAATCCAGAACTTAAATAATAAATAATAAATAAATAAATAATAGACTAACACAGCTCTGATAAGCCTGAAAATCAGGTCGAAACGTCGGCAGGAATAAATAAATGTTTGTTTATTTGTATTTTTTTGGTGACCCTATCCCCCTTCTCCACTTATTTATCTACAGTCAACTATCTACACCTCATTATTATTATCCGACGTTTCGGCCCTTAAAATTCTCGCTATTGTCTCGATTTTGTTTTTTACTATCTCACCTTTTTCCAGCCTGAAATATAGGCTGAAACTTCGGCACAAATGAAATATGTTTTACTTATATATGTTCATCATTATTAACACCTTCAAACATATCCTCATACAGTCCCGATCTCATAGTTTTATATTTGTTCACTGGTCTACCAGAACAACTAATAAATATAACAATCACAAAGAAAATCAAATGAAAAAAAAGCTTACGTTCTTACTTTTATGAATTTGTATTGACCCAATAACTTTAATTTTTCTTTTCTCCACTTAGTCACTTTGAAGTGTATATATATTTCGAATAATTCTAGCCTATTCTAATATACCTAGTGTATTCTTATTTTTCGTCAAGTTCAATAGATTTTTCTCACGTGCTTTAAGGAATTTATTAGCTTCATAATTATTAATTTATGAATTATAATTTCTTTTCATTATTTGCTATACTTTGGTAAGAAAAAAGAAGAGACTTATATTGAAAGTTATTCACTTTTGTAATAACATTTTCATATAATGATTTCCATATGAACTGTAATTTCTTTTCATTATTTGCTATACTTTGTTCAGAAAAAAGAAGAGACTTATATTGAAAGTTATTCAGTTTTGTTATAACATTTTCATATAATGATTTTCACATGAACTGTAATTTCTTTTCATTATTTGCTATACTTTGTTAAGAAAAAAGAAGAGACTTATATTGAAAGTTATTCACTTTTGTTATAACATTTTCATATAATGTTATATGTTAAAATTTCACCATTCTATGGCAAACATTGAGGGATGAACAGCTGTTATGGAAGCGAAGGAGATCAAGATTCCAGGAAGGTGCTATCGAAAGGAGGAACGGGGACAGGGGACATCCTACGGTCCATTTGGTCTCAGCGAACCATCGGATGAGCCGTGTCGAGCTAATTAACTGTGAAGATGACCACACCTTCAACATATAGGCTTCTGCAATATTGGTCATTGCCCACATGGCCAAGTCTAGTTTGTTCTGTACAAGCTGCCAACATGCTTTTTCAAGAAATTTTACTTGGCACATGGCAATCTACAGTTTTTAAATATTATATTCATTTTAAAAGTAAAAGAAACTAAAGATGTATTATTCAAAAACTGTTCAAGGAATCTTACATTTGTGGAAAAAGAAGTAAATCCCTAATTAATTTTAAAATAACCAAATTTAAATAAAAGTGTGACTTCCGTAAACTGCTAATAGTGTAATGTCAATTGGACAGTTAGCACATATTTTAAACGAAATTTATGGATTCTTATGGCTACCGTATGGAATAAATTGATTTCTGTTGGATGCACCATACCAACTGAACCAAATATTTTCAATTTTATAATTTCCCTTACTTTTAGTGCATGATATAAACACAGACAATCTAAGCCTAAGATAAATAATTTCCTCAAAAACAATTAAATAAAATAAAACAATATAATATTACTTTTTTTATTTTAGCATATTTTCATAACCTCATAAATATTTCTTCTTAAAAAAATGTTTTGGTTGTCAATGATTAATATTTTACATTGCGTTGTTTTATTCTCTTGAGATATTAAGATTATTTAGTATTTATTTTTATAAAATTAGATTTTATTATATTTTTTTTCTCTTCTTCTTTCTCATCCTCTTTATGTGCCTTTCAGCGTGGAGGAGCCTCTAACCACTCCATACATCTCGCTCCATGGCAAGTATCTCCATCTGATCCAGCGTTTTTCCTCTTCCCAGACCTAGTCGTTGGATATGTTCCATATAGCTCCTTCTAGGTCTGCCTTGTGGTCTTCTACCAGTCGGCCTCACCTCTATACATCTTCTTGGTACTCTGTCTTTTCCCATTCTACAGACGTGTCGGTACCATCGGGGCTGTCGGTGTGTAATAACTGATTTTACTGAGGGGATCTGAAGTTTCCAATATTCTTAGCAAAAATTACATTACAGCAGCCGTAATCCTGCTCATGTTCTTGTCTTGGGTCACCCAACTTTCACTGCCTACATAATAGTGTTGGAAGATATATTGCTTTAAAGATATGGAGCTTGATATCCTTACTAACCTTTCTCTTTCCCACAATAGTATTGCATATCTGGTAGTAAATTCTATCTGCTTTATATATCCTATTGGACACTTCTTGGTCAATTTTGCCAGGTTTATTGAAACTTGTTCAAGGTAGGTATAGAAATTGATTTTTTGCAATACTTACTTATTTTTTTAATTAATTAATTGGTAGTTCTAAATTTTATGTTCTTCCATTTATTAAACCAACCCCATCTGTATGTCTCAGATCACCAAAGACTTAAAACTGATTAAAATCGATTATTTTATAAATATTATTTTAAAATTAAAAATATAATAAATATTTGTATAAATTTTAGTGACGTAATATGCTCATTAGCTGCTTGGTAAAATTTTAATCTAAAATAATCGGTTTAGAAAACTGATGATTTATGACCAAGCTAAAGGATATAGAGAAAAAATTAAATTCATTTGTCCAAACGTTCCCGGAAAGGCGTAAAATATCCGTGACTACTCTGGTTCATTTTTTTTTCTCTCTGGTCGGGGTGTTTTTATTTTTTAGACAACAAACAGCAGATTAGTCCAATAATAGAAAAAAGCCGGAAAAAGTTCCCGATGTGTTGTTTTTCTTTTTGCTTGCTCTTAATGATTGACCCTTTGCCTGCCTAGTTTCTCTTTTGACGTCGTTGCTAACATTTATACTTATTAAAAATAATTGGAGGTTGTATATTCATTTCTTTATCTTATTTTTTTTTTTATTTTGACGCTTGCTTTTAAGAATTTCATGGATATTTTTGATTTATTTATAATTATTTTAATATCATCTTTTTTTTTTTGCTGGTAAGAGTTATGTTCTACAGTAGTGGGTTTCTTTAAATAAGGCAATGTTAATCATTAAATCATTTATAATACAATAGTAAATATTTCTTTAAAAAAAATTATATAAAAAGAATAATTTTTACAATAACTCTAGGTATTCTAAAAAGTAAAGTTGTGACAATAATTTCTCACTCCAAAAAAAAAGTGAGATTGGTTATAGCTAAATTAGCAACTAAAAAAAAAAAAAGGACAATTATAAAAATTTAATGGTTATAAATATATCAGGTAGTAGATAAATAAAAATAAATTACTTATTAATCTATTAAACTAATTCTTTCTACTAATGAGAACCGTAGACAAATTTTAGAGTAGGGACTTTGTTGTTGACTAATTGTGAAAGTCACGAAGTTTGAATCAAAGAATAATGGTAATACTTTTTGATGTACCAACATATCTCTTTAAGCAGTAAACGAGCTACATAATCACTTTATTAACAAATCACTCAAGAGCTCTGATTTGTTGAATTCCGGGTTGGCCTGTTCTTACCCAAACTGGCACAAACTCACATCCTTTTACGGCTGGTTGGCATATGAATTGCAATCCCTTGTGTCAGTTTTTTTTTCTATTTAGTAGAAACTTAATGAGATCATCTTGATATCCATTGCATTCGCTTTAGTTGATAATATTGTTTCACCTAATTTGTTGTTGCGGACTTATGGTCCTACTACAATTAATAGCCGAATATAAATCAATATAAATATTATAAATGAAAATAAAAAAAATAAATATCAATGGAACTGATGATGGATGAGTAGGAGCGTACGCATTTGATATCAAGTAAAGTACATTTAATTACATTACCTAATAGCACTGTTGAAACATAAATATCAAGTTCTTGATTTCGAATTCTAAATTCATTTCTAACTCACCTCACGGCTCTTCTTCTCCATTTAAATTCATACCTGATGAATATTCAAGTATTATCTATCTTTTCTCTTGAAGGTTAACTCGAGCTCTCCCTTCCGAACATTACCAACGCAATTGTTATGCAATTAAATATTAAAATGAACGTTAAATTCAAACAACAATATCCAGAGGTTTATACTTAAACTTGAAAAACAACAAAACTCTGTGCTTTATAATTCCGTACCTATCGCAAATTTAAATAAAACACTGAATTATAGGAGGTTGTTATTCCGAGTTTTTTTCCACGAAAAAAGATCTCTTTTAAAGAGGGCTTTGTTGTAAAGTTTATTGCGGACTAATTTGATCATTTTCCCTAGTTAAAAGTTTGTAGGAAATGCTTTAAGAAGGTTTTGTAAATTATAATCTGCTACCTTGCCGTAGTCCTTTGTAATCTTTGAAACTATTTACACAAAGTTAAATTATTACTAAATGGAATATGGTTCAGGTGCGGTCAAAAAAACTCAAATAGTAAATAATTATACTATTTTTATTGAGCCAACGTTGCAGGGCTTCGTCAGGGCTAAAAAAGTTATAAACATTTGACATACTACAAAGAAGAAAAAACATGAGTGGAAAATAACAGGGGTATACAATGAAAAGTAAAATATAATAAGAAAAATTAAAGGTTGTAAATAGTAAATGAAAAGGGTAATAGTAACAGATAGATAAGAGAAAAATTGTTAGAGAAAGTACAAATTAAGAGATAAAAAAAGAAAAGAATAAAATCAAATGATGAGACAGAATTCATACCTGTTTTGACGGGAGCCAAAGACAGAGTGACCCGTTTGTATTGGGAAGAGTGGGGATGGCAGTTAGCATGCCACAATAACGAAAATAATTTTAAAGTAAACATTGTAAAAAAAAAAAAATTAAATTAGGTAAACACTAAATGGTAATATACATAATATAGGGGGAGAAGAGATATTTACAAAATCATAAAAAAATAAAAAATAAAAATACTTATAGATTGAAAAACAAAGGGGAAAAAATGTAAAAAAAAAATAATTCCATTAAATTATTACGCTGGGTAGTGTATTTACTATATTCGTTAATAGTACTTATATGATATTTATTTTATTTCCAAATCAATGACTAATTTAACTCTCATTGCACATCAGTTTCGTTTAAGTAGAAATGAAAAATAGAAATAAATTTACCCTATATTCGCGTCTCTAAGTTTAATTTTTGATACAAAAAAGTGGTGCAAAGTAGGAATTCGCATAACTTTCTGGAACTTGTAAAAAACATCCGGAAACTTTGTTTGAAAAATCTGTGAATCTACTTTCTTACTTTGTCAAATTATTTTAGTTGTTTGTACCTTTTCTAGCCTCACTTAATGGGACGAAAGGTTAGCTCACAATATATAGTTTAATTACCATTAGACTTCTTTGACCTAGACACACGTTCACTACCTTTAATATATTACACACGTTTTATCAAAAATCTTCCAAAATTGTTAATAATTTAAACTAATGTTTGCTTATTAATTACAAATTATTATTTGATCAACTCGACGATTCAACATTCAAATGTAAATGGCTATACCTCTTTGTTACCTAATTTTGCTTAATCAATGTTTACCATCACCTACATTCCATTGCTGTCATAGATTTCTGAAAATAGGTCACTTAGTGAAATCGATCTAACTTTGAAACAATAGTAATTTATTATTATGTGTTATGATAACTATTAATCAAGTAAAGAACAGAATTAGTAATAAAACCATTCTGAACACAAGAGAAAGGTACCCATCAATTTAAGGGATTGGTGATGTGTTCGATTTTTGACGAAAGGTATGCCTTAACCACTGGAGAATGAGTCCTCTGTTCTGGACAGATCCATTTCCTGTCGGTTAGCCACTTCCGCTTCAGCATTCAGAAATATGGTGGTAATTTCCTTTACAATAGTATATTCAGATTTAGACCTTACGAATAGAAATTTAGTAACATGTTTATTTCCAAAACATAATATTTAGAAGACTATGCATACACAAGTCCTCTACCTACAATTCTTGCTTATACAGACTTAATTAGTTGGAATTAAAAAAAAAAAGTTTTAATTATATTTCAATAAGATTAAAATTACATTATAATATAAGGTAAAAAAAATTGTATTTTATTCATCTCTCATCTCTATCGAAATATCCATAAAGAAATGAAGAATTATTCACATTTTACAGATCGATTTTGTATTTAACTAATATCACTATTTATCTTTATCTAAATTTAAATAATTAATAAAAATAAAGATTTACTCGTTGTTTTTACACGATACAAAAGTTTACTGACTTCTATTCAATCTAATGAATGGTCTCATGTTTTATGATGAAATGATTTGAAGGTATTTCATCTGTGGCCTAGCAGTAGTTATACATGTTATGTTAACTTTGATTCGTTACTCAGCTTTTTGAATTTTGAAATCATTCATTTAGAAACAATCAATTTTTTTTTTTAAAATAATTATCTTTTTTGAATATATTATTATTTATCTGTATCTCAGGTTTTTTTTTCAGTTAAAAAATAAGGAAACAATTTTATTTATTTATTTCTGTTTTAATACAGTTTTGGATTTAGAAGCAATCAGTTTTTTAAAATAATTAAATCTTTGTAATATTTTAATTTAAATAAGTTTTTTTTTTAAATTTAGATTTCTTAAAAAGAAAACACAAAATATGTCTGAAATAAGTAAAAACAGACCTGTCAAAAATTTATATATGCATGTTTATACAGTTCTCATCAGCTGATGGCAAGTTTATTAAAAATATATAAATTGACTTATTAGTTGCAGAAGTTTTTTTTATCTGTAACTCATGGTTTTTTTCAGTTAAAAAATATGGAAACAATTTATTAATTTTTTTTAATACAATTGTGGATTATTTCCGTCATGATATATTTATGTTTTATTTTTGTTGTATAACTTTAGTTTATATTTACACATAGCTTATATTTACAAAGTTAAAGGTTTTGTAACAGATGCAAATTTGTGATAACAGATAAGCAGAAAAGTATCGAGCTAACGGATTTAATTGATCAGGAACCCTCAAAAAATTTAATAAAATCAAATAAGAATTCTTAATTACATAATTAACAATTTAATATCGAATAAATTTCATTATTATATTAGTATTAATGTATTTTATCTACGGTTTAAGGAAATGTTGTGAATTGATATGGGGAACTGCCAGTAGGATTTTTCTTGAATATTCCTAGAACCCTGGGTGACTGATTTATCTTCATTCATGATCTTCAGTATGCATAGCATGTGTATGCATGCAATATGTATCCATCACGTCATAGTGCGACGACTGGCTTACTCACTCCCTTGCTTACACTTCACTTTGATGATATGGTATCGATTATTTAAATTTTGCTGGCTTTAGGTACAGAGATATTTTCATGTTTTTTTGTTTTTTTTTATAATTTATCCATATAGTGTTTTTTGTGTTCGTCATTGTTATCGTTTAAAAGTTCTCCTTTATTATCATATAATCTTATACGTTAATTACACACCGTCAGTAGAAATACTATATAAAAAAGAAAATTTACTATATGATTTATTTTTGTTCACCTTGTTATATTTTTAACAGTTGCATATTTACGTTGTCGTTATCCTCCACTGAAGTCAGTTAGAAAATTCATTCTACTTCATTTTTTTAATATTTAAAAATGAATTTTGTGAAAAATTCAACGTTTAGGCACACGATGGAATTACTTTCGAAAAAAGAACATACAACACAGTAACAAAAAATAAAATCAAGGCTCACAGTTTTCAAGATCTTCTTCATCATGTAATTTAATATATCGATTAGTTTATTACACTCATAAATTATTATTAAAAAAAAAGTGTCGAGATTCATCATAAAAAACTCTCTCGCCTTGTAGACTCTTGTGTGAGCCTTTCATCTCCGGCATTGGCCTGTGATATCAATTGAGAATTTTATATTAATTTTTTTATCAGTTATATTAATATAACTGAAACCGAGATTGAAATTTTGCCGAACAAAATTCACGTTTCGGCCCCCTTACAATAGTATTGGAAAAGAAGGAGTTTTTGGTTCATTTTGGCGCAGGTCCCAGTGCGCTCGGTTCGGAACGTTGTGGGTTCGATTCCCACTGGGGAAGTTAACATTCGGCGGTCCCGATGAATGAATCACCTTGGTCACACTCACACCTTGGTTAGTACGTGGTCACAACTCAGGTAGCCACCAGGGGTTGGCAAAAAGGCACACTTGCCGGACTTGTTCCATCCACCAAATACCAGTACTAGTACATTTTGCTTCAAACGTTAACTAAATAATTAGATTTGTTTTTTTCTTAACTAAATCGAATTTTAAAGTCTTAAAAAAAAGGTCCTAAGAATCGCAGTGGATGTTCCTTGGTTCGCCAGAAATAGGCAACTGCATCGGGAATTGCAAATGGAGTCGATAGAGGATTACATCAAGAAACTATTCATGAAGTCCCACTCTCATTTACCCACAGTTAAAAGAGCAGTGACCTACAACTTGGGAAACCCAACCTGAACTTGACTGAAGCCCACACTGCTGCAGGATATTCTGTTATAAATTATATATTTATCAATTCTATTATTCACATTACTTCTATTTTGTTTAATTTTTCTCTTCGTCCTTTTTTCAAATTAACTTATTGTTTTTTAACCATTTCTAGGGCAATTGTTTTTTTGTTTTTTTTCCTACACACAATTTTGTTTTTTATACACCGTTGAATATTATGCTCAAAACAACAACTCATTCCTTACCAAACCGTAAAATGTATAACGAAATGTCTTCATGTAATTTATCTCAATACCTTAATATATTTTACCTACTTATATGAATGTAACTTATTTAGATATACAATAATAGAAACACATTTAGGCTAAAGGTAGCTTTACCCATGCCAAACCCTCTGCTGATTAGGACCATTTTCAGACTAATTATACTTTAATACATCTTCTAAAATATAATAAAAATAAAAATTGTAAATAAATTAGCCATCTAATAATTAGTTTGCCTTTATTTGTGTTTTAAATATGTATAGTTGTAGCTTATTACTTAATAGAGAGCAAAGATTCATCAATGAACAATTTTTACCTCAGTTTATTTCACATATCTATTGTTATATTAGATCATTTGACACTGAGAAATCACAGAACAAAAATGAAAGGTCTAAAAGTAATTTATCGATTCGTATAAGACGCAAAAATAAATCCTTATCTTTAAAGATAAGACTTAATCTGTTTGCATATGTATCTTGTGAAATACTGAACAGAAAAAGTAAACTAAAACAAACATTTGATGTTGAAAAAGAAAATACCACCTGTAGAATGTATAAGAAATGTCAACAATGAAATAACATTAAGCGGTAAGATGTTCCCATTTGAGAATCGGAGAGAGGGGAAGGTTTTATGGACCGGAAGTTAAGGGACTCTTGTTGCCAAAGGTTACTGAATAAGAAGGAGATGATGTATGCAACCCTTCCGGGAAAATTGAGGATATTTAATCTCTTTTCCTTTGCAGAAGTGATGTAAAATTGGAAATCGTCAAAATATAAAATAAACGGCTGTTATCAATCGAAGATGTGCAACAAATCCGGGTGATGTAAGCCCTTGATTGTTCTATCACATGGTAATAAGCATATTTATTTTTAGTGAAATTAAAAAGTTTTACGCAAACTTTTATGTTTTGGGATATGTAGAATATGAAAATACTATCGATTTATTTTAACTTTCTTGATTTCTAACATATAAGGGTCTATTTTTATGTTTTCGAATATGTAGAATATGAAAATACTATGGATTTATTTTAACTTTTTTTAATTTCTAATATGTTAGGGTCCCTTTATATGTTATGAGATATGCAGAATACGAAAATGCTATCGAATTTAATATCGCGTATCGATTTATTTTAACTTTTCTAATTTCTTATCTTAGTAAAATAAATCGATAGGCGATACTAAAATCGATATTAATTCTAAAATTGTGTGTAAGTATGTTATGAATCGTACTTACAACTATAACTATAAAAAATCTAATTTTGTGGTTTATTGAGGTGATAATCATAAACTTTTTTTCCTACCAAGAATGCAGCTATCTATCAAAATATGACGAAGACGTGTACATAAAATAAACATATAAATGCGACCGGGTGTTCTCGACTTTTTCCAAATCGAACTCCTTTCTATTGTTCCTTTGTACTCATTTAGTTGTTTATTGAATTAATTAATATTTTTTTATTTAGCAATTATTTATTATTGCTAACAATCAATTGTTATTGTATAAACTAGTTATACAATTTTAATTAATTAATTTTAAGTGATTTTTTATTTTAATAATGACGTATTTGATATTAAAGAACACTTAATTCTACATTTAATTGCTTAATTTTATCCTAAATCCTAAAAAAAGTAATAGGGTTGGCAAATGTAAACGAAAAAGATGCTATAACATCACCGAGTCTACAAAAACCCTACATTTTTGCACGATTTTGCTGTTTCTGAATCAGGTTGTTCACACCATAATTAACCAAAATACTACTTTTCGAGACTACTATTTGGACTTAGGGAACAACAAAACGTTTGTTTCTTCAAAATGCATTTTTGATGAAATTTTTTACAATCCCAACTCATCTCCTGCAAAGCGAGAGTAATTATGCGTTATAGTAAAAGTGCCCATGAGGAGATAAAAGGATGTTATTTTACACTAATTTTTACAATAATAATTCACAATAATTTTAATGAAAACTATGTATAATTACTAATAGAAATAGAAAGAGTCTGCCAAGTATAAGTAGGAGGAATAAAAAATGGAGGCTGTTTCAAAACCCTAAAAAAACATTTTTCATTCAGAGCTCTAAATCTTTAAAACTGCCTACAACACTAGAAAACGCAAGAGAACATCATTTAAAGTAAATTTTCAAATATAAGCATTAATAAAATTACTCACGTTGAATAGTATTCGAGATATAGCTTTTTAAAAAGCAACACTTTTTAAAAAAATGTACTGAAAGATCAGTAATAAGTCAATTTATATTGATAAATCTATACCTCAAAAACCATCAGACGCACAGATGTCTATTAGCACTCAAATTAAAGCTAGTTTAATGGACTATAAAGTGGATTACGTTTATCTTCGTCGGCATAGTAATTTTCTTGATATTTACTATAATAAATTTATTTTATAATACTCTTTTCCGTGTTCCATTTGGTTGACCATGAGACATCTTTTAGGGTATCCTTTTATCAGGAATCCTCTCAAGGTGTCCCAACCATCTTATTCTAGCTGACTATTTGACTATTTCGCTCTTTACTTTGTTGTCATCTGTAACCAGGTTTCACAGGTAGTTAAACTGGTTTACCGAACTGAAACTGTGGTCTCCAAAGGTCACTTGGCTATTCTCTTCCTTATCCTTTCTTGAGCTTTTCATGTACACCGTCTTGTCTTCATTCACTTTAAGACCCAATTCATATGCTGCTTCTTCAAATTCCTGGAATGTTCCTTTTAATGCTGCTCGGGTTCTTGCGGCAATGACTACATCATTTGCACATGATAAATGTTGAGTCTATTGTAAATGGTCCCTCCTGGATTAGTTCTGATTGAACGAATAGCTACATTAAAAAGAAGAGGAGGCAGATGATCCCTCTAACTCAAGCCATTCTCCACTTAAAAATCCTCCAAGAAGCGATATTAAGTCCATATTTCCATGCCGGGGTCAAATACCTTGTGTGAATGTCTAGTACGATTTTTTCGGTTGGTGGGTAGTAGTTAACTCACCGTACCAATCTGCCTTTATTCCGGCTTGGGACTGGCACCTATCCCTTAGAGATCCAGCAGACGGAGTTAGTTTTTGGAGGAGTCGGATGGTTTTTGATATAGATATTTTAAAATAAATTAATATCTAATCTTTCATTTTTATGAAGTGTTGGTTTTAAAAAGAATATATCTCGAGAACTGTTGAACGTAAATAGATAACTCTATTTGGTCTAATTTCTTTGCTAATTTACTCTACTTTAAATAATGTTCTTTTAGGTTTTCTAGTGCTGTATGTTTTAAAGATATAGAGCTCCAAATGAAAAATTAATTTTTTTTAACCTTTTGGAACAGTCGCTATTTTTTATTCCCCTTACCTGTACTTGGCAGACTCATAAATTTTGTCTAGTAATTACACATAGTTTTCATTTAAGCAATACAACATTGGCGTGAAATCACTGCTTTTTTTTCTTCTTGGATTTTGTACTAGTAGTATTTATTTAGATTATACCTCACTTAAATAGGTAAAAAACACGTAATTCGGAAAATTAATGATAAATTGTTATGAAAATTACACTTAGTTATTTAGATGTATTATGGGCGATTATACAATATTGGATCTATTTCTTGGTACAACCTAAATGTTCCTTAAGTAACCGATCTAGCCCGAACCAGATATTATTCCTTCCATAATAAACTCCCTAACCATCCAAACCCACTAGTTTCTAACCTTGTATCCTCTTCCATTCCTGGCAATCCTCCGAGGCGCCTGAAAAGAAGATGGCCTCGTGACCTTATATTGTAAACTGTTTTTAGAGTTTTACTACTGGGTAGTTTCTCTACATCCTGTATCATATCATTATGATCAAATTTACTTGTTGTATTTTTTATACAGTTGTAAATATCAACAAATAAATAAAAAATAAAAATCTTGGTACTAATTTAAATAATTATATGGTAATCCCAACATTTTTTTTGGATCATATTTCTAAGCTCAACCAAGAACTAATTATCAGAAACTAATTCCAATTGTTGAGAAACATACTAAAGCCATTTGTGATGTGGGAGAGCTAGAGACGTTGAAAAGACGATCTCTTGGCGAGAAGATACGAGGGCCCGCGGATTTAGTACTTTGGGGGGTGGGAAGCCATCCCCTAATTACGGGAATTTGGCAGGGGCTCTGTTTGCCACGGTCCCCACCAATTACCAAGCCACTAGGTCAAAAACTTTTTTAATTTACCTAAAAGACTAATATTTTCAATTTCGGGACAACCGTTGCCTAATCCGTTTAGAGGAGAATGTATCACGGGAAAAGGGGCTTTCCTCTCTCATAATTAAATCCTATAGTCCACGTTCGCGAATCGACTTTTTACAGCCCCGTGTGTTTTTTTGTATACGTCGAGGGGGATGTGAAAAATGTCCTGTCGAGTTTGGCCTAGCATTGTGAGAAGATCGTTTCCACTCAGCCAGATTAAATCTCGAAACCATTGCCCGAGGAGATGTAGAGAGGTTGAGAATTATAGTTATTCCAAGGTAAATAACACTTTCAAAATATTTCTTAATAATTTAATTGGTTCTTTTTTTTTTGTCTGTCTCTGAATTAATAGTTCGCAATTATAGTATTAAATGCGTTCCTACTTTTTAATTTATATTATAAAGAAAACAGAGCTTAATATTTTTGAAAGCACAAAATATCGGCTTGTTGTTGTATAAATCCTTCCTAATACATTTTTACTTTTAATTATTACTTTTAATGTTCGTTGCGTAAAAGTACAATATCTTCAATAAATCTAGTTATAACAATCCTTTGTAAAAGAAATCGTTTAAAAAAAAAAAAAAATGTAGAAATGCGTGTAAAATTTATATTTTAATATTATTATAAAATTCGTATTTTAATATTTTTCTAGGAGCGAATAACAAATATTGACTTTTTTTGAAGATTACAACCTTGCAAGAATACAACAATTTAACAAAGCTATGTACTGAAAACGATTGTGATCGGGAAAGATCGGGCACGCTCGGATGCCTTTTACAATCTCTAAAATACTTTCTCTTATTTCTTAATTTTCTTCTTTACTTGATTGTCATTTTTTTTATTTTCATAGCATTTTTTTATATTAATATTAACAATACAAAATGGTTTATTTTTCAAACGAAATGATTGTTACTTTGGAAATTTGTTGAAAATTGCTGTCCAATTGGGGTAAGGAAGTAACATTCTAAAAAAAAAATAAAAATTTACATCTGTTGCTCTCATAACCATATTTAAATAAAAATCTTGCAGGAGTGAATTTAGTGACTATTGATTAAAAACTCCTCTATTGTAATTCTCTGAAAATAATAATAAAGCATAAATTGTGTCGTAATACAATCAAGGTTCATTGGTATTAATTTGAAGTTTAAGATCTATTTTTTTTATGTATAAAGTTAAATTACAGTAAAGAAGTAATAAATAAAATAATGTATCATTAGTGTTTTGCAAAAAGAGTGGATCCCAAAATTTTCAATATAGTATATTTTGTAATTTACAAGGCCTAGAATACTGTGAGAATTTAGGGTGAAACATCTTTAAAAAAAAAAAAGAAGAAAAAACGTGGGTTTAGTCCATTAATCATATTCTAAACAAACAAAGAGCCATAATCATTATTTGAACCTTGAATTTATTAAAAAACAAAAATTTTTAAATAGTACCATGACAGTTAAATTTTCTGCCAACGCATCGTACCGCGATTATTTTGCGAAATACAAATAATATTAGTTTAAAACTTTATATTGACCTATTTAAAGATTTATTCGATTCAGATTCTCTGGAAAAGTTGAACCAAAGACGTCTTAAAGAATCTTCATTATTCATTGCCTTTTTAGTAGTCGGTTGTGACAGTAGTTTCCAATTTTAAATGTCAATGCCGGCTTAAGGGATTCGTCCAATAAATCCCTTGTAACGAGTTCAATACCATTAGGGATTCCTCAAGGCGGCACTATCAGAATAGAGGTGAATTTTCTCGAAAATTGTCCAAGGGATTAAATCTTGTTCAAACCTTTGGGAATATCTTGAATTCTGGAATCATAAATAAGAAACCGCATTGATCAGATGTGACTTAACTGTAAATGTCCTAATAACAATACAACTCATGGATCTTATCCATCTTTTAGTATTTTTTTTGTAATTATTTCACACTGTCCATTGATGAAAAAAATTAACTGCAAATATTTATTTTTTATCTTTCATTTTTTTTTTTATTTGCACTAGTAAATGTACATTTACAACCAGCAAATGAGTTGATCTATTCAGGGGGATGCATGAGGGAGATAGCTACCAGTGGTGCATCCTCCTGACTTTAAGTAAGCAATTATATTTTATAGTAATCAGCATTGCATAGGCTCAACTATTAATTAAATTTACAAACCACAAATAAAACTACAGTGGTTCCCTAATTTTTTACTTAAAGATATTGCTGAATAGTCAAGTAGTGTTGAGCAAAATAGTAAAAGTCCAATTTTCAGAACAAAGTAAAAATGGGATTAGTGATGCAGTAGTCGAACCTTATATTATTATTTTTTAGTGTAGAAAATTCAAATTCTGAATCTCTTATAACTATCAATTATATATTCAAAATAAGTATGACTACATGAATTTAGTTGTTACTTAATAAACAGGTAGGTAATAAAATTTCGTTGTATACATCAACTTTTTTTTTATTTAATTATTTTAAGGCACCAACCACGTATGGGTTATTATCGCCTTAATTTCCTAAATATCAAAGGCTATACTTGTAATCTAAGACTTTTGGGCTCTACCCTTGTACGGGGAAGGGTCCAGATTCATGGCTACGATCGCATTGAAATCTAAAACTATTGCAACATGGGGACCAGTGATAAAATTTGATTAAATTTTATGATAGAGCTCGGAATGATGGTGAAATTCAAAAAGTTTATCTACGGTTTGTTTGTTATCCTGCAAGATGGGATGGAGATCCCCTGGTTTATAAAGATTTGATGGAGTTATAGGCTTGGCATTCAGTCAAAATATGTTTAACAGCTAGTCCTGTTCCGCAAGTTTGGCAGATAGGTGAAGGATCGCGGGACATAAGATAACCGTGGGTCAGGCGCGTATGTCTAATTCGAAGGCTTCGTTTGAGTACATTTCTAGTTGATAATATCTAAGGGGAGACTTTACTTCTAATTTCCCTTAATTTGTTATCAGAAACATTTTCCCATGTTTGCCTCCATTCCAATTTAATCATCTTCTTAATGAGGGCAATGCATGGAAAGGCACTCCGCGATATGGGATTCCTCCAGAAATCACAAACTTTGCTGCCCCATCAGCCAGTTCGTTACCCGCTATTCCCCAGTGTCCAGAGACCCAGGCGAAAAACAACAGCTCCTGTTTGCGAACTCTAATGAGTAATATGTGTATTGGTTAAGTGGGTAAATTGAAAAAATATTTCTTAAGCTAAGCAGGACTGACAATGAGTCTGAACAGATTGATGACCAGATTTTGTTTTGTGGGATGCAAAAAAATTAAGCTTTTGTTGATTGCATCCATTTCAGCTGTATAGCTACTACAGATCGGTGACAAAGAGAATAGGTACTAATGATCATTGCACACAATCGAAGACCCAACACCCAAGTAATTCTTGGAGCCGTCAGAACAAATGAAGTCGGCATCACCTATTTTGTCTTGCAGTCTAAGAAACTCATATTTATACCATGTTTATGTAACATATTTTTATATCAAAAATATATTTACTTTCACAGATCTATACATGGAATATATAGTGAGGGGAATTATTGCAATCTTTCGAATACGAGTTTTCGAGGAAATAATCGAGTTTTGAAGTCTTCTATGTCGAAATAATCTAGTTTCGTAAAATTTTTGCGTGAACAGCTTACTGCAAAAACGAAAATTCTTATGAAACTGAAATTACATATTTCAGTTAGGTACAAGCCTGTGCACAGCAACTTTTAGGCCGGAAGTAAATAAGACTGATTTGTCACTTTTTTTTATTTTCACAACAACCACTTTAGCGATATTGATTAAACTTAATAGGTCAATGTAAAATCAAATGGACTTAACGCTAAGAGTGCATATATATATTTTTATATGTAGAAGTGGGTTTTTTTTTAAGTTAGTGAACTATTTCTAGACCAATGGCTAGATATTCATTGTGTTAATTCCACAATATATTTTAATACCTGATTATACTAGTCAATCGTCAAATTTTACAATTACAATTAAATGGTCTTTAATATCAACTTAGTTCATAAAATATGAAAGAAAATATATTATCTATATTTTCTTTAGGAGAGATTTTTCTCAGCTTGAAAAAAAAATACTTGTATCAATTCAGGGAATTTTTATTTTAAAAAACATAGCCCTGATATATACGTTGGACAATAACAATAATTTGATAAATAATATTTAAAGCGAATTTGAGAAATATTATTCCGTTAGGTGTTATCATCTCATCTCATTATATGAACAGTAAGGGCATAAAAGGAAAATAATATAGAAATTATAAAATATAATACGCAAACAACTAAGATATACAGAAATATTTTCAATACTGCAATTTCTAACTCAACACTTAGTAACATTTAATTTCGTTTACACCGATGAATGATTAGAAATGTTAATAACTTTTCGCCAATGACAGATGTTAAAAGGAGGAAGAAACATGTTAATAATATTTTTTTTATTTTGCTTATATTAATCTTAATGAAAATATTTCAGTATATACCGCATGGAGCATTCCAACAATACCGTTCATGCCCGCTGGCAGTTCTCTGAACCAGTAAGCGTCGGATTTCTCATCGCTAATTCACTATTGAATAAATTCACCGTTTGAGCGAGGTTCTTCGAATCAAACTTGATACATTTTGTTGGGCTTGAGGTTACTCTCGCTAGCAGATAATTATTAAATTTCATTATCCTATCAGCCAGTTATTCATTTACAATTTTGTTTTTATTAAATTAGCTGTTCATTGCTAATATTTCATTTTACACTTTTTGTAGGTTTTGTTTTCACGTTGAACCTCAGTTATCTACGTTAATCTCTATCAACATTACTAGTAAAATTTAATGTTCATACATGACTTTAAGATATTTTTTTAAAAATCGAAATCCTCTACAAGATGACACAAAAGATCAACAAATATTTTGTAATATTTAGATAACATAACAAAAGAATAAAGGGTAACTACTTTTGATATGTACTGCTACAATTTAACGAAAAAATAATTAATTGACCACAATCACTAATACTGGATAAAATGATAGGAGGTTTTACAAGATAAGTTTCTCACACACCTATTAAACATTTACAAAAACTCGTAATTAAGTAATCGTTTGTATTGTTCCTTCTATCTTGCTAGAGCTAAAGTTCATACAGAAGTAATATTTTTTTATTAAAAGTTAAATAATTAAAGCATGAAAACACTTTGTTTAACATTTCTTTCTTTCTCTGTGGCACTCTTTCTGCTATTTTTGTTTTACTATCATCTTGATGAAGTTTGAGATTGTTTTGTGGCTTTTAAAGTAATGCAAAAAACGAAGCCCTGAAAAATAAGGAACATCAAAATTTATAATTTTTTTTTTACTTCAACTAATTCATGTATTTTATCTTTAAAAAAATTTTACTGATTTTGAAATATATTTTTTTAATTTATAGCTTTAATTTCTAAATAATTCGAAAATATATACCTATTTACTTGAAGTTACTAGGCTGAAAATGTAGATTTTGATTCCTGTTTTAATTATGTACAATGCTTACTAGCATTTATCTTGTACCCATTTTTTTATAAATAATCTCAGTTTATATTTTATTTATAATTTTTTTTACCCATTACTTTCAGTATGACCATAAATTCTTGTAATAATGTTAACCTAAACTAAAATTATTTTAGAAGAAGCAATATGTCAAAATAAAACAACTGAAGTACATTTTGAGGGGATAGCTCACGTAAACCTGAAATCTTGTGTAAATAAATGAAAAAAAAAAGAAATAGTTCGGTCGAATTAACATGTTGATATAGTCAAAGGAATCGGTTTATACCGGCCCTCAAATCTACTCTAGTGTAGAGAAAATACCGATAGTAATTTCGTTGATCTCAGGTGGAGTCTAGCCACGCTCACTTATTATATTCCACCAGAATAAACACGAATTGATGTATAAAATAGCAGAATGACAGGCAAATTGCCACTAAAGAATCAGTGCGGTAAAGAAATTGGCTATTATGGACGACTTTGCCCTAGTCTGATGACCAGAGGGAGAAAAGTTGGTCTATAAAGGCACAGGGTCCACAGATCGAGCCACGCCGAGTAATAATGAACCCAATTAGGACCAACTGGAGCCAATGCCTTAGCAGAGTCCATTCTTCTCACTAGTTCCGGCCCAGTTCTTTACTCGATTATTCCAATCAGAATCGCATTATTCCACCTTTGACCTGCAAATTGAAGTCACTTTTTTTTTAAAGGGACTTTTATTTCTCTTTTGTGAAGTTTTAACCGAATTAATTAAAGGACTTTGTTATGTTGTTACCCTAGATAATAATAAAAATAGTAAAAATACTCTATTAAAGTATTTAGGCTCCTAGAGTATAATAAAAGTAGATTAGGTGTTTATCTTCTAAACGTCTCCTTTTTATTTATTTTTTTTTTTTAAAGAACAAAATAAAATCCGCGTTATTTAAAATTATTTAGAAACTTCAAATTAATTATTATTGACTGAAGTGAATTAAAATCGGCAATAATTCATGATTTCAACAAAAGAATATCTTTTTTACCCGGTCGGAAGCCCCATTCTGACGATATAAATAAAGACAAATTCTAATTATTTAAAAATAAATTATTATTATTTAAAAATAATTATTGTTAAAGAAAATGTATTATCGTTTACTATGCTGCTATTTAAAATTTCGGAAATTATATAGTTTATAGATGATAGTTTCCTATTCATTGAAAAAAAAAAAAAACACAAAACTTGAATTTCCTGTATAGAATCTGACCAAAGCTCATATGATTTTTTGTTACTTTTGAGGCTTACTACTACCTCTTTAAAAACGAATTTTTGTATGTGATAAAACCTAATTCCATAACACACTTTCGGCGTGTTTCGGCGAATCAAAAGACCAAAAAAAAAATGTCATTCATGCGAAATTAAATCTTATAATTGTAAAAGTGTTTCTACAAGTTTTATGTATTCAATATTTTCTCGAGCAAAAGCTGAGAAAAATTACAATTGAATTACTGGACATACGGAATTGAGCTATGGGGCTCCAATAAACCATCTAATTCCTCTCGAATCCAATCCTTACAGTCCAAAATCCTTCGTAAAATCCTTAATGCTCCTTACTTTTTCACAAATCAAGTCATCCATCAGGACCTCAATATTCCATTTGTTGCCGATTTGGCCAGAACCAGATACCGTTCCTTCCATAATAAACTTCTCAACCACCCAAATCCACTCGTTTCTAACCTGGCTTCTCCTTCACACCTAATAATCCTCCTAGGCGTCTGAAAAGAAGATGACTTCGAGATCTTCTCCTTTAGAAATGTTTTTGGAGTTCTATCAATGTGTAGATTCTCCACATGTTTGTATCATGTCATGATATCACTTACAGCAAATTTACTTGATGTGTATATATGTATACAGTTGTAAATACCAATAAATAAATGATAAAAAAACAACAAAAAACAATTGAATTATAGTTTGCACAAAAATATAACAAAACCTTCCCTTCCAGATTGCTAAATCATATTTCTATAACCATAACCGTAGAAAATATCATGTGTTTCTAAAAGAGAATAACATAATTCATGAGTAATAAAAACTATCTAAAACAATTCCCCTTTAAAAATATTTTTTATTTTAATACAAAAAACGCTTTCATGTTATGAAATTTTTATTGTTCCCGCTACTATTTAAATTTATTTACTCTTTTCAGAGCCATTGCTTCTGTGAGTAGACAGACTAACAAAATATTTAATATAAAATCAATTTAATATAGGTTTTAATTAATTAGTTTTTAAATCACGATAAATTCAAATCATTTTCAGCTAGTAATTTGTATATCATAGCTACCATTAGATGCGATATGATCAGAACAGAAAAGACGATATTCTCTGATGAGGGTGTACACACATCTTTCGCCAATGACAGGTCGCTCACTTTAAGAAATGACAGCTCCGAAGGGTCCATAACTCATTTTTGATCAAAGGTTCCATTACCTGGCTCCAGAGGATAATCCCCTCTAACTAATGAGCATATTCTGGATTGATGGCCCTTCGCATAATGAATATCCCTTAATTTATTGTTTATTTTTTCTTTATTTAGATCCTTCGGAAGTCTTAAGGGTCAAAAGATTTAAGGTCTAATTAGTTCAGAAAAAATAGAATAATATAAACTAAAAAATCACGAAAAAGTCTGGAGTATTTTTCCAGTTCAAAATATGAACATAAAACTCTAGGATGAAGAACAGATAGTTATCTCTTTCCTTCATCTTTTTCTTGGCATCTACAAATTTAATAAATGATTAGTCATATTGTAGGAGCAGATATTATACATTAAGAGGGGGGAAAGTCAATATGACACATAGTCTGATTCTCAACGGTACGGGTTTAAAATCCATTTTTGTTTTTAGCTGCTATCCGTGGTTTTACTCTGAAAAACTCAAATAAATCAGCTTTGTAATTCCTAAAAAAAGATTGTAGAAGGTATCGAATTAAAGATGAGAAAAATTCTTATAAATCTATGTAGGATTTGCCAAGAAAGAAAATAAGTGTTCCCTGACGTTTTGCTGAAAATAAAAGTTTAATACTTCTAAAAATGTTTTGACCTTTGAAGCAGCTATTGCTCTTTACGGGCTAGACTATAAATATCCCAGATCTAAAAAAAAACTTCATCTCTTACCAAACTTTAATATGGACCAAACAAGCCTACCTTCCCTTATGAATTAAGGATGCGAGAAAGCCAAAGTTAAAAATAAAATCACCCAAAAGAGAATCATATTTCACAATTAATTGCCTTAGTTTTTATTTAAATAAGTACGATTTTTTTTCTAATTATGAATTTCGTTTAAAGGAACTCCTCAAGATACCCTTCACCCTCCACATTCTACGTATTCTATTTCTTCTGAGAACATCTCCCGTTCTCCTTATTTCCCTTTGTTCTTATCTTTATTTCCTTATCCCCCCTTCATCTTCTCATAATTAAAATGATTTAATTCTCCAAGTACTGTTTGCTGTCCACTGCTTCACCATAAACTTGCATGTTCTAGTTTCTTAAATTTTCCCCATACACAAAAATCCATTGGGGTGAAGTCAGGCCAATATTAGGAGAGGTCTGATTGCAAATGGTATAATCATATGAAACGAAGATATGATGTTTTTACTGTCTAATATCGACACCGACATTAACAGCAAAGCTTTTCTGTGTAGATATTATGGTCGCTGGAGTGTGGTGCTGGAAATACCGGTGTGCTGGAGTATTGGGTATTGCTTCGAGAATTCTTTATAATGTCTCAAAAATGTGCATAAATTGTTAGTTTTACATAAATGTAATAGTTCTTCAGAGCTACGCAGAGATATGCTGTTTGATTTTTGTAATTATTTAAAAAATAAATAAATAAAATGATATTTTGAATTGAATTATATTAAACGCACATGGTCTCCAGGCCAAGGAATTATATTTGAATTTCGTATAGAATTATCCAAATTCTTTAAAATATATTCTAAAGTAACAATAAAGTCCACTTATACTTTCTTGATTATGAAAATTGTAGACGAATTAGTTCCTAAAAGTTATTCACACAGCTAAATTTATTTAGTCGGTAATATAATTTGTTATATTCCAACTTTTAACATGTTCTCGAAAGTAGTTGAGCTTTAAACAGCTAATTAAAATACGCGGTAACAAACGGCTAGGATTGCTAATAAGTTGCTAAAGAGCAACTACTAAACTGATATACGGTAGGGGGGAGGGGGGTGAAGTGGCCCATTCCCACCCCTCCTGATGGCTATGGCGCTACCAGGGCCTGATGAATATGCACCTCCAGGATATCTATAACATAACTCCAGCTGTTACCGCGCTCTATCACCTCTTCCTCTAACCAGGTCATAAGACACCTTGCATGTTATATTACTACATATTTAGCAAATGTTTGGTATAGTATGTCAAACTGATATTGAAAAAAGATTTTCACTTTAGCTTACAACATTTATCAAGTTTCTTGTGTTGTGTGCGTAAGTTCCTACATGCGTATTTGTAAATATGTGTACATATACATTTATTTCTATAAGTTGGTGTTCATATTCTTAGGAAGTACTTTAAAATAATTAACCAGTAGGCATTGCTAACAGTAATAAAAAAATATGCTAAGAATTCTATTTTAAGAACTAAAGCTGCAATTATTAACTAAAGGGGGAAAAATAGATAAATATAGACTGGAAAATCGAAGACAACCGAGTGTACCCGATCTTTTCTGATTCCGATCATATGGCAGACGTCTTTTTTTATACTATTGTATTATTGACAAGAAAAAAGTCGATATTCTTTATTTTCACTTCGAAAAACCTCAAATATGGTATGAATGTTTATAGTAACTGAAAAATTAAAATTTATTTTTTGGATTTTTCGGCTTTCAGTTTAGGTCGGTAATTGAAAGTTGTGATGCGCGTACTGCACCAGTTTCTGTTGTATGTTTTTAGAACAAGCTGATACTAAACTAATAATAAAATCTCAGTTATTTTTAGTTTTATTTCTTCTGAGATAGTGAGTTATCTTCTTAACCCTAACACTGTTAAGTAAATTCACACAAATAATACATTCTTCTTTCCAACATTTCGGACTGTCCGTTCAGGTATTTTCTCTAAAATGTTGCATTTTTTTTTTTGTTTCTTTTATCCTGACTTTTTTTGTAACACTTTATCATACTATCTCTGTTTGAAATTTTTTTCACTGTTTTATTCTATAGTTAAACTACTATGATTACTATTAATTTGTATTTTATAATTGACCATTCTATAATTATAGCTGATATATCTTCTAAAATTATTAATATTTGAAATATAAAAGTAACTCATTTTTCAGTTGACCAAAATCATATAATATCGTAAATATATCGACTTCGAAAATGAAAACTACTTTACAAATATTAACTTATGCATTATTTCTCATTAGAAGTTTCATTCCCTAATATCTCGACTAATTTTAAAATCAGAGGAAAAATTTAAAGTACTTTGGAATTAATATCGCCAAGCATAGAAGAAAAATTTGGTAGTTTTGTGAAAAGTTCAAAATCTTTGTCTTGACGAATGTTGAACAACTAAAATAGAAAAGATTTCAATTTTTTATTTGTATTTGTTCTACAAATTTTGTTATTTTCATTTAAAAGCTAATTATTTTGTCTACAAAACGTAACTATTAATTCGTGGAAGTCTGAAAAATTGTTGGAAATTTTGTTAGCAAATATTCAATACACTGAAAACATTAATAAATATACGTTTTTCGTCACAATATTATTTTTTTGTATAAAGAGACTCGAATAAATTACACGATGATCACATTTTCCTTTGTAGTATTATAATGAAGTTTTTTTCTGAGACGATTTATACCTGACAAATCCCATATCTACTTTTATGCTTGATTAATTGCTACGAAGTCATTTATTTTTAATTTAGTTATTTCTATATTTTAGTTCTTTAAACTTTTATGGCCAAAGACCTCTATGTATTAATTTTAGTTTGATGGGAAGGTGACTATCGTCACATTTTTTATTTAACAAAAATTATTGTAATATTTTTAAGGAAATTCAAACCATTTATTGGAGCCACTAAGCTCCCTGTTATTTTTTAAAATTTTTGTTTATGGATATACATTTTACTAACAATAGGCTGTTTTAAAATTTCACGAATTTTCTTAACAATAAAGTTGTCTTTGAATCATTAGGAAATAGTTGAATGACAAATTAAATATATATCTGGACGACTTTCTAGAAGAGTGGACTTGTCTACTGGAAGAGTTTCATATCTAATCAGAACTTATGAATGAAAAAGTACTCTTCCTTGTTTTAATTATTTATTTTGTATCATTAATAAACAATTAAAACGTTTTGGGATTGTCACCCCATCGTCAGGTGTCAGATTAAACATATATTTAAAATTAAATTCATCCCATCTCTCTATTACCGATCATGGGGAAAATCCACGAAAAACTTATTTTGAAACGCATATACCCCATCCTAGATTCCAATCATATAATCCCAGATCACCAGTTTGGATTCCGAACATCCCACTCCACTATCCAGCAATGTCATCGTGTGGTGGACGTTGTCTCGTCTTCTTTAGAGCGCGGAATGTACTGCGCGGGAGTCATTTTCGATATACAGCAGGCTTTTGATCGAGTCTGGCACCCGGGACTGCTTTACAAACTCCGTAAATTCCTACCTCCTACATATTTTCTCATCATCCGTTCCTTTCTTACTAATAGATTATTCCAAGTAAACCACAATGGTTCCTATTCATCCCTCTATTTTCAATCCGCTGGTGTTCCTCAAGGTGAGGAATCTCCATTCTCGGTCCCATCCTCTACACCGTCTATACAGCTGACATTCCAACAACTCCTAACACTATCCTTACCACGTATGCTGATGACACAAGTGTGCTCACAGTTAGTAATAACCCTTTGATTGCACCCCAAACTCTCCAGTCCCATATCACAATACTCGAAGAATGGTGTCAAAATTGGAAGATAAAAATAAATCCTATCAAATCACATTTATTCTTCGTCGTAAACCTGGCGACTGCCCTACAGTATACTTTAATAATATGGCTCTTACCCCTGTAGAACAGATTCGTTATCTTGGACTACATCTTGACAAACGACTAACCTGGAATCCTCACACAAGACTGAAAAGACAGGAAACTGCACGCAGATTCCGACTATTACAGCACTTACTAGACAAACTGTCATAACTTCCAACTCATTACAAAACACTGATCTACATGACAATAATAAGGCCCATCTGGATATACGGAGCTGAGCTTTGGGGCTCCACTAAACCTTCGAATTTCTCTCGTATCCAATCTTTACAATCCAAAATCCTTCGTAACATCCTCAATGCTCCTTATTTTGTTACTAATAAAACCATCCATAAAGATCTAAATGTTCCTTATATAACCGATCTAGCCCGAACCCGATATTATTCCTTCCATAATAAACTCCTTAACCACCCAAACCCACTAGTTTCTAACCTTGCTTCCATTCCTGGCAATTCTCCGAGGCGCCTGAAAAGAAGATGGCCTCTTGACCTAATATTGTATACTGTTTTTAGAGTTCTACTACTGGGTAGTTTCTCTAAATGCTGTATCATATTGTCATTATGATCAAATTTACTTGTTGTATTTTTTATACAGTTGTAAATATCAATAAATAAATAAAAAAAATACATTAGGTTTTCTCCGTATTAGTCTTGTATTGCTAATTATTGTCACGAATATAAAATTTTTACTAATTAAAAAAAAGACATGTTCCAAATAAGGAGTATTGAGGACTCCCGTGTCCTCGATATGTGCATTATTTATGACACAGATAAAAGAAACCAACTGAAGCTTTAAGAGATGAAGTGAAGAGAGAAGCTTGGCTGGTTTGACGCCCAATCAGATGTGGATTGACGCGCTCTTCAAGTCGATCGGATTCAGTCAACTGAGGGTGATAAAAGAACAACGGATGTCGGAGCGTATACCTAGTGTGTTTAGTTCAAATCTCATCGTGTCATCATCGATATATATAAATACATCTAAAATAATTAAGTAATAATTGTTGATAATTTCACAAATTCGTCTTTACTAAAGCGTAAATTTGGTTCAAGTTGAGGTTGATAGAAAGAAACCTCTTATCGTAAATAAGAGGATATTATGGATTGGTTTGTATGTGGATTTTGATTCTAGAATTGACAAAACGTTTACTCAAGGATTTGATCTGGGACAGTCCTACAATTCGTTACAAAATCTTATTTATGTGTTTTATATTTATTATTTATTATTATTATTAATAATTATATTCTTAAAATATTATCTTGAGCTTGGAACTTTGGTTATAGTATATTAATTGATATATGCCATCTCAAAAAGCCTCATGATACCATCTCTAATAAGATAAAACATGTGTTTTCAATTAGCAGAAACACACATGAATAAACTATTTAATAATGTCATCCTAGTAAAAAATATTAAATATATTATTATAAAAACGATGTGAATGGCAATTTGGACATTGTACCGGCACCCATTGAGCTGATATGATATATGAGTAGGTAGGAAGCAACGGAATTAAACTATTATTTCACTATATGGAATAGAATATATCAAAGGTACATTCCACCAGTACAAAGTTCAAATTGCCATTCACATCGTTTTTATAATGATAATTTTTTTCAAAAAGGGAAAAAAATCATTATTTTGAAATATTTTTTCTCTCTTCATACCTCAAAATTTCCTTTAAAAACAAACTAATTGAAAACATATGTTTTATTTTATTTGATATGGCATTAATATCAATTACTATGACTAACCAAAGTTCCCAGCTCAAGATAGTGTTTTAATGATATAATTTTTAATAAAAATAATAAATAAAAATATAAATACACATAAATAAAATTTTGTTATAAATTGTTGGACTGTCCCAGATCATATCCTTGACTAAACGTTTTGTCAATTCTATGATCAAAATCAACCTACAAAGCAATGCATACAAGAGACTATATTTAAATATCATATATCAACGTGTATTTGAGTTTGTCATTTGTTATATTATTTTTATATGAGGAGAAGATGGTTGGGGATACAGTTATAAAATTACAGAAATAAATTGAAAAAAAAAATTAATTAATAGTGCCAACGTTTCGGCCAGAATTTCTTGCTTTCATCAGGGCAACTTGTAGCAGATCGGAAATCAAAGGAATTTCCAATCATTCTGTTACTTTCTGACCGAACCCCTACCATCTTATATCATTCACTGCCATCTTCTCGTCATTATATTATTTTTATTCGTTAAGATAGAAAGACAGATTCCATAGATCAATCGACAACATTCTGCACGAAGGGTTTAATAGATTTAATTTTTAGATAACTATATATGTATCATGTTTGTGTTGAAAAAATTTAAATTAAACTATATGTGTGCTGATTATTTCGACAAAATCATATTGAAGGGCTTCTATTTAATTTAAAGAAGTTCCTTAATAATTTTGTAATACCAAAAAAATTACTGAATAATTTACTAACCGGATATAAATTGCTTATAAAGCCACTTTGGTCAAATGAAATTGAATTTTGAGAAACAGTAAAAAATAAATACAGTTTTATTAATCCAAAATACTCGGAAACATATTTGACGTTCTTTTTTATATTTCTGACAAGACAATAGACCAGTGGTTCTTATCATAAGATCCGTGGCCTGTTAGTGGGGCCGCAAAAACCTTGCAAGGGTTGGGCAAGACATATTGTATGAAAAAATTATTGTTTAAACATTTATACTAATATCTTGACATATATTTTACTGTTAGCTGAAGGATTTTAGCTGGTAAATTGCCTCAGTATGCACTTTTAGGCAATCTATTTATCAAATATTTTCCTGGGGGATCCACCTTTGTCCCAAGTCTGAAATAGGTAGAACCGCAGAATTTTATGATTTATGAACCTCGGCATTACACATTCTGACCATTTACTCAAGGTCTATATACTGCCACTAACACTTAAGATCCGTTCAGAAGATTATTGTGGCACTTGTCAAGACTTACTGCACCGATTTAATTTAGATCATTGTGCAAGCAGATAGAAAATTGTAGCATGGGCAGATTAATTTTATTTGCAAAAGAAATAAATAAAAACTTTTCGATCTTCTCATAATCCTAATTAAGCTCCAACAGGAATATCTCAATTTGATGTATGCCGTGTCTCATAAATAAACCTCTAAACTATTTTAGACAATTTACAAGAAGGTAAAATTTCCTTAATTATTTTAATCCTTATTAATCCTCCTTTGGAAGAGGTTCTTAGAAAGTGTCGCTTAAATTCACCTTTAGGTTATGTGATAACCTTGAACGGTAAATAGAGGAGAGGAGTTCTTAGTGTCATTCCACTTCGACGAAGTGCTCTGTAGAGTAATTAGAGTTAAATCATAAATTGGATCTTAAGTATTATCGTTTATTATAATTACTTGATTTAGCCATATAATTCTTTTTTTTTTTAATTCCTCTTTTTCTTTAATAAAAAAATTAAAATGTAATACACAGCAGACATTCAACAATAAAATTAATACAGCAGCTTAATCATTTTCAAATACTTACTTAAACCAGTTACGAATTACACTGTTCTTTTCGAATTTTCGGTACTGCAAAAATAATTTGTATTGGGATCAATCACTCCCCTAAAAAAATATTTCTGATTATATAAAATTTTGGACATAGGAGAAGATGAGAAATCATTAAATTAGTTTTCAGAAAACTGACACATTATGTAACTTATACAAAAAAAAAGGTTTGAAAAGATGAAAGAAATCCTGGAGAGATACTGAACCAACTGAGTTGACTCACAGTTACAGTAACATAAAAAATTAACTATCTGCCACATTCAGTTTCTAACCGTACTCAGAGTTAGTATCACAGCGCCTTACTGTTTTTCTTTTCTCTCTAATAATATAATTATAATGTAAATAATATGTTCTATAATATGAATATTGACGCTTGCGTCGCACCGCACACAGTAGACATACACAAACTCACCTCAGGATATCTCTGGCTAAAAGAAGAGTTGAACACTTATTGTTTATAATTTCTTGTATTTATATTTGTACGTGGTAATCAATATTTAATTCCATAGAAAGGTACGAAAAAATACAATAATTAATGATAAAATAATTATGATGTAATAATAATAAATTAGAACTAATAATTAACTTAAGAATTATAAATAAGAAATAATTATAAGTCAAAAAAACAAATAAATTTTTTTTTTTATTTTAAGAAAATAAAGTAATAACAATTAACAGCTAATAACATAACAGATAATATAGAATATATATTATAATATACCTTCAGGCCATAATAAATATTGAACACTGCATTGAAAATTATTATAAAATAGAATCCTAATTATAAAATGTAAGACATAGATGATAAAAATTACTAATAGAATATATCTGAATATTATATGAATAAAATATAAATAAAGAATTCGATATATTTTACGTTAGTTTTATACATTCTAAACTAGATCTAGTACTTTTGATTTAGTATAACTATAAATGTCATATTATATAAAAAAAAATTATTAATATAATGACGATTTCGACAAGCAGTCCATGCTAAATGTTTATTTTTGGCAGAAGCTGATGTGAAAACTGACTCAAAAAAAAAGAACTTTGTTAGCATAATGAAACAAGGAATCGAACCCAGAGTCCACTTACTTTCTACATTATGTTCTTCTATTTTTGTTACAGCTAAGTCTAAACCGTGCTCATTAACAGAGCCTTTGTAGACTTAGCAATGCCTTTGTGAGCGCCTCGAGTTGGTAGTTTACTTAGGCCAAGTAATTTACACCTTTGTGGTAGACCATGTTTCCGTCACTGGTATAGAAAATAATTCAAAGAATAAAATCACTAAAATTTGATTATATTTCGGAATAGTTGTTGATATAATTCCTAGTGATTTCGAAATTCATCAAATTTTTAAACTATACCTTACATATTTATAAATATAACACAGGTTTTAGAAAAAGTAACTTTTTAAAATTTGATTCATTAATTGTAGCTGTTCCTATTTTTTTTCTGTGATAAAATAAATAATAACCTTTATTCCATCACGCCTTGATTTTTCACACAGATCAGGTTTAGAAATTTAATTTATTATTCTAAGAAGCCTTCAACAGCGACAGTAGCTTTACTGTTATTATATTAATTGCAAACTATCAAGTCAGGCATTGTACAACAGTACTACCACGATAATTAATCCTGTAGTTATAGTAACCATTAAATTATGGTCAAACAATGGTTAAAATTCATGAACTGGTCTTCATTATTCTGTTTTTTGGCGCCTAAACATCTGATAAAATCTTATATATGAGGAGACATTTTTATGTTAATAACTTATTATTTAGTAGACTTAGTCTTTGCCATTTATTATTTTATAATTATACGTTCCTCTATTGTTTGATTACTAAATAAAACTATGTGCCTGTTGCAGTGACATCGCCTAGCGGCAGTAGCAGATTGGAACCGTGTTTCGTTCTCCTTCTACTCCTCTACCTCACGAGATAGTAATCACCTCCTGGAAGTTGTACACAGTTGTATTATATGAGTTTTTTTTCAAGCCTTTCAATCATACCTGTGCAATAATTGTTTCAAATAAAAAAAATATATATAAATAAAATATTATGAGAATAATCCAAATTAGAATAAGATCTGTACTAACGAGATGAAAATTTAGTTCTGTACCATTCTGAAAAAAATGTATATCTAATTGTATTGTAATATTGTATAGGGATTAAGGAGAAAACTTTTTTTACCATGGTCATTCGTTTATTCCAGTTAAATTGTAAATATTATTAGTAGGCATTTTTGAAAATGTTTCAAGTATCCATGTAAAGTATAAAGAATTTAATTGTTATAAACATTATAAGTGTTACGTCGTTTAAAGATTATATAAAACATATTTTATCTGAATAGAAATTTTACTGAAGTTGAGTATCCGTGCATTATTTCGTGTATGTATAGCTGACTTCTGATACATGTTGATATTAGCTGATTTATGGAAATGATAATCATTTTTAATGTTTAAGATAATACTTGTACAAATGTTTGCTAAAAAAAATAATAATAAGTAAGAATCATAAAACAGTTAATGTAGAATTTATGTTTGGTTTATTTGATATAAACCAGAATATTTGAGCTGTTGATTTTAAACCTAAATTATGACAAAAAAAATTCCCTAGTAATCATCTATCGACTTTTTTTTTATAACCAGTATTTGGTTATAAAACAAATGATTATAAAACATTTGTATAAAAAATGGGAGCTGTTAACAAACATTTATTATAAATTTGTTCCTCTTTGTGCCAAAATATCTTCCTAATGTATAATCTGGAGACAGTATTTAAAGAATTCATGCAAATTGAAGAAATACTATATGCTCTATAACCCAGTCGAAAACCACCCATTATAATCTATTCTTTGCATTTCTATGCCTGATGTATCCAGCCAAAAAACTTCTAATACTATAGACTGGTAGATAATTTCTTACCTCTTAGAATGGCTTTCCTGAAAGATTTGTAGGAATGAAAAATTGATTGTTATGTGAAAAGGTAGAGAATGGTATAAAAAATTATGTTTCATTCTTCACGAAATCGTTAAAACCGTACACTGGTTAAAAGTGACTTTTTTTTGTCACATTTGAAATGTAGAATCTGCTCTTGATTTTCTGGTTTTTATCTGACACACCCTCTATACCCATATAGATTTACACAAAGACCAGAGTTTTCTTTGATTGTATTTTTTTTTTTTACTTTTAAGTTGATATCCGTATATTATTCTAAATGGTGGATACAATTAAACCTATTTTTACTCAGCATGGTTATAATTTTTTTTTAATGTTTAATGGAAATTTTAATAATAACAATAAAAAATTAAATTGTCCTCCCACTTCTCTAATACATCATAACGACTTATGTTTATTGTTTTTTTTTATTTAAATAACGAAACATTATTGAGGTTTTAATTCTTAACGTTAATTGCCTAAAGAAATTTCCTGTTTTTTTATTTTTTTTTTTTTTACTATTTATTTGAAAATAGAAATTTCTATATTTAGTAATAATAAATTCATGGAAGAAAATGTAAAAAAAAATTAACGAAAGAAGGAAAATATTTATAATATTAGGAACATGATTAATGACTTGTTAAAATATATTTTGAAGTTTGCTTTTTCTTTCAAAAGTATTATCTTTTATATATATAATAAATTCTGAAATAGAATTTCATTTTATAACTTTCATTTATTTTGTATATTTTTAAATTTTTCTGTTCATTTTAGTGTCTGTAGTGCATGGAAATTCGGTCTCTGTACAGAGAAAAAAAAATTTCTAATGTAGGTACAAGAAACTTACCTATTCTTAATATTAATGATATATTCTTTTTTTGTTAAATTGTTTTTACATTTTCTTCATTGAATTTATTATTATTAAATATAGAAATTTCGATTATTAAGTAAATTGCCAAAATTAAAATATAAAAAAGGCAAATTACTGCCGAACAGTATAAAATTCGGAAGAATATTTCCTTGGTCAATTAATGTCAAGAATCGACCCCTCAGTAATGTTTCAATATTAAAAAAAAAACTACATAATCATAAGTTGTTATGATGTATTAGTGAAGTGGGAGGTCAATTTAAACATTTAGTATTATTATTCCATTGAATTCAAATTTCCCTTAAATATAAATCATAAAATTTAAAAATCATGAAAATTCTACTATTATTTATTTCCATTTTCTTTTTTTTTTTTTTTGGTTTCTAAATATTTAGAAATACCAATTGTTAATTATCATTTTCTTTTAACGTATTAATATTTTTTTTTTAAAAAATCGCTTATTTATGTTTGCCTTTTGCTTTCAAAAGCATTATCTTTTGAAAGTATATTAAATTTATAAATAGAATTTCTTTTTATAAATGGGATTTAATTTGTAAAGTTTGTATAAACAATTTATGTGTACATTTTAGTGTTTTTACTATATGGAAATTCGGTGTCTTTACAGATTAAAAGAAATTCTTGGTGTAGGTACATGAAACAAAGTACAAAATACTTGAGTTTCTATCAATTTGGTAGATTCTAAAGACACAAATGAACTGCAAGTACTGAGAAAATTGTTTTTAAATTCATTTAATTTTCAACATTGTAATCGAAGGCATTCGGATTGAATTTATTAATTTACTTGTCCAAATCATCAATTGCTTTCAGAACTTTACCGGGGATTGGCGAAGCAACGTTCCACAGAGAATATCTAAATATTTTGACTGACGTTCAACTCAATGGTCTATTAAAATTGAAATCGATTAAAAAAAAATTAATTAATCACTTGTTGACTTTGTGAAAGTACGAGGAGATCTTAAGTTTATTTATATAATCTATATACATTACGTCGTTATTTTACTTATGTTATTTTTATTTATCTAACACTTTATGTTATAATTGCGTCACTAACGTTAATAAACTTTATATAATAATTTATATTACAACCAGCTTGCATGGCCGTCATAGAAAGTTCTCGTTTATCGTGAGATAGCTTAGATTTATGACATTCTTTCATAACAGTAATAACTTCATAAATACTTTGGGATGTGTAATCTTCTGTGTAACAGTTAAAAGGAAAGTAAATATGTATATAAGTTGTGATGTAAATAATTTTTAAAATTATTGTTTATGCTGGACTTTATATTGATAGGGTATACAGATGTAAAGTACGGGATATAACTTATAAAAGAATAAAGTGAATAACTGTACTTACAGGCATAGATTACAACTGAATATAGATATTGTGGAATAGAATTGCTTTTAGCTATGTTGATGGATTTTCGTACAAGATATACACATATTTATAAGAATATTTTTTTTCCGTAAAATATATATTTGAATAAAAGTTTAATTTTTGTTTTTATTTAAATGTTGCACTTGGCAAAATGCAATGCTCACTAACTGTTCGATAAAACACTGTGTCAGCAATCAAAATGTACTGTTAAAGAGTGCTTAATTTATAACTTAATAAATTTGTTTTTCCAGATTTTGTCCTCATGTAACCTATTTTCACAAAAAAGAAAAACAAAATATAGATACAATTTTTTTTATTTACTTTTAAAATAATTACTGTGTTGTTCCAAACGTTTGTAGAAAATTGATGGTTGGAAAAACGAATTTAATTTTTTTTATAAAGCTGATATATTGTCATGTAATTTTTAAATGAAACATCTTCCCATAAATCCTCTTTAAATGTTTTCTCGACTAATATATGTCAATACACAAGTGTTAAAATGTTAATTGTGTAGAATATATATCTTAAAAGTTAATAAATTGTCATATTTATAACACATTTAAAATATCAATCCATAGAATATAATCGAGCACATTGATAATTGTATTTCTTTTTTTTTTTTTACTAAAAATTGTATGTAAACAACTAACTGATAAAGGCTCATTTTTTAAAATATGTGTTGTCTCATGTATTTGTCGAATTTTCGCACATCGTTACACGATCTTTTATTATGTGTAACAGTTGTATTGCAAAATTTATGACACATGTAAATATAAATGGAATAAATTATAAATATGTATTATTGAAGTTTTAAGTTATTTATCAACCTTTACAGATCCATTAGAGAAAACAAAAATTATAACTTAAATTTATAAGACTTCATTGATGAGTTTTTTGAAGCTCGAATTATATAGATTTATAAAAAGGTAAATTTTTCCAATATATATTTTATTTACTGGTGTGTGGTAATGAAGCTATTAATAAAATTATGAAGATAACAAATTAAGTGTTTTATTCTTTTTTAATAGCTCATATAACCGGACATTACTTTGGTTAACGTTGATATAATAAATCATTATTTTGCCTAAAAACAATTTTTGAATTATCTCCACTTACTCTTTATTCATTTATTTATATCAATGTACTAGTTGCATAATTCTTAGTCAGATTACATTATTCCTAAAATTCAAATTCGTAATTTCTTAATATGCCATTGGATAATTGGATAGTTCGTAATCTGATTTTTGATTCTATTAATAATTAAATTATTACCAAAATAATGATAATTGTTTTAAAAATTATACAGTCCATTCAATTATATGACATCAGGATTTAGATTTCCGGCTACATTAATTATTTTAACTAATAAATCTATAAAACATTATTTCAAACTATAAAGTAAAATTTTAATTATAAAAGATTTTACCATCGTTTTTATGCAAATCCCATTTTAAAAATTTTCAATCAATGAAATATTTTCAACTATTTTTTAGAAGATTTGATTATCAATTTTAATTTATGTAATTTTTGTAAAATACTTTTTTAAGAAAATATTAACAATTATAAGTCGATAAAATATTTTCAACTTTTTTCTTATGTCAATTTTATATGACTATATACATCATCAAAATTTCAATTTCAATTTTACTGATGCTAGTACATCAGTATTATGAACAAATAAAAATATAGACCGCTTTGTTTTTCAATTATGATTGTTTTTCATATTTTCATATTCATACTCATACACAATATTTAATGAAAACAACACTAATAAAATACCTCTTCTGATGAAACAATGAATGAACAAAATCAATTACTAATAAATGAGATCAATGGGGAATAATTGTGTTAAGATGTTATCTTACTTTATGTTTATTTTTGTTTCATGTTTCAATTTTTTTTTCTATTTCTTATTTTGTTATTTAACTTATATGTCTGTAAACATGGCTAAGATATATTCTATTTTCTCTGTTACCATTGTCTATAAATATACGTCAGAATGTAACATTCCATAATAAAAAAATAAAAAAATTTAAATACGAACTGAGAAATTATACCTATAAATAATTTTCTCTAAAATGGAAATAATATTATCCAAATCTGTTATATAAATATGAACAAAAAAAATAAATGAACAGGAATGGCCTAGAAAAGTAAACTGAAAAGGAATAATTCTAAACAATCATATATGAAAGAGTAGTCTAATATTTTGACACTTAACTGATTAAATATATTGAAAGAGTTTAGTTCTGTTTTTTAGGTATTGTAAGATTAATATTATATGTAATAGATTTTTTAGAGAAATGGTCCATGGACCAGGGGGTCAAAAGGTTAAAAAATGGAAAAAACTATTTATTTGTAACCATCGTTTCATCTCAGAGTTAATTAACACTCTGAAATATCTAGGACTTAGCCTTGCAAAGTGGGCCAAAAACTTTGTTATTGATATTTAACATTTTGTATTTTTCTTGAACATCCCCGGATTATCTTTTTTAGATTTTTTTACATCCTCTACACCATCTATACAGCTGACATATCAACAACCCCTAACACTATCCTTACCACGTATGCTGATGACACATGTGTGCTCACAGTTAGTAATAACCCCTTGATTGCATCCCAAACTCTCCAATACCATATTACGGCCCTCGAAGAATGGTGTCGAAATTGGAGGATAAAAATAAATCCCAACAAATCACATTTACTCTTCGTCGTAAACCTGCCGACTGCCCTACAGTATACTTTAATAATGTGGCTCTTACCCCTGTAGAACAGATTCGTTATCTTGGACTTCATCTTGACAAACGACTAACCTGGAATCCTCACACAAGACTGAAAAGACAGGAAACTGCACGCAGATTCCGACTACTACAGCACGTATACTAGACTCCTTATTTTGTTACTAACAAAACCATCCATAAAGACCTAAATGTTCCTTATGTAACCGATCTAGCCCGAACCCGATATTATTCCTTCCATAATAAACTCCCTAACCACCCAAACCCACTCGTTTCTAACCTTGCTTCCTCTTCCATTCCTGGCAATCCTCCAAGGCGCCTGAAAAGAAGATGGCCTCGTGACCTTATATTGTAAACTGTTTTAGAGTTCTACTACTGAGTAGTTTCTCTACATCCTGTATCATATCATATGTCATTATGATCAAATTTACTGGTTTTATTTTTTATACAGTTGTAAATATCAACAAATAAATAAAATTAAAAAAAATAAGATTTTTTTTTACAGGAAATTGATTTTTTTTCATTCCACTTATAATAGAAACATCAGTGCGGAGAGAAAAGCATATGTATATACTCATACACATATAACACATATGTAAATACTCATATACCTGTTTCATTCAGTATGTATTTTAAATCGTATCTTTACTAGAACAAGAGATATTGATTAACCAAAGCACCCAGGATTGAGGTTGAACCAGTTTTGCTAATCAGCCCCATGCACCTTGATCCGAATTATTAGCCATTTTACACGGGATCTAAATGAAGGAGGCACTGGTATTCTGAATGAAGCTTTTAGTTCATTTACATATTTGAGGCTCTCGGTCGTATAACATGGTACCTAACATCTATTGCGAATTGAGGTTTTTGACAATACCTTATTATTAGGAAAATGTTTATTGATTTAGGATAGGAATTTTTTATTCTTATAAGTAAAATGTTTGTATTAGTGAACGGTAACCGCCTCATGGTTCAAGGTGAAA